>NC_079441.1:44215901-44430901 GCF_903798145.1 Danio aesculapii | reverse complement strand
ACTCCCTGAAGCCTGCAAATACTGTACATTTCAATATAACAGAAAAAAAGCTGAGAATGATAACCCCATTTCAAAGGTATTAAAGTGAGCTTTCGGTGATTTAAGCTGCCTGTTGCTGGTATACATGCACTTTGAATGCATCTCCATCCACCATTTTCCCAATGTTACCTCTAAGAATTCAGTTTTTGCAAAGGAGAATGCCTGAAAAACCATGGGATAAGTGGTATGGCTGCACAGTACTTCATAAAGGTTTGTCTTGTTTGTTCAAGCTTTGAGCAAACCATTCAACTTGAATAAAAGCTCTGTCAGCTGTCCATAATTTACAACAGCTCTCTTTTGCAACCCATGCAGTTTCCATTAGAGTAAAGTTGGACTGTTTAGTGTTACTTCCTTTTTAGAGAGGATATAGGGTCTTAAATGGATCGACCTGGATGCTTAAGTGCTTGTAGCTGTTTTCTAGCATGTATACAGTGCGTGGTGGTAGCTGTTGTTCAGTATGTAATGTGTAGGAAAGAAGAGCAGTCATCTTTGATTTATGCCTCTGTAAACGCAGAGAGGTCAGAAAGCCACACAAAGTCAGATGCCATTTTCAGGGTCCAGGACCTGCTGTGCTCCTTCCGATGACAAATGAGGGTCTATATAGGAGTAAAGCGGACTATACAATTACAGTTCTAATCGTTCCTGAACATGATGGATGTCCCAAACAATAAAAATGTACACGGCTACATTGTTAAGATTTATTATCTAATGTTAGCTACAAGCTTTAGTGCCAATTTTGGTGTTATAGGAAGTTATATATTTGTACTGCTAAATGTATGTGTCAGGTGGTCTAAACCGGGCAGTTTAAAATTTCAAAGTAAGTTAGTAAATAAACAAATTATCAACACTTGACATCCATGACTATATTTGACTCTAAGTTAGACAATGATGTTTTAATGGCCAAAAGGGCTCAAATGTGCTGCTAGTTGAGAAAACATCTTCTATGTGGTTAACACACACAGACACACACATTCTGGTGCTTGTTCTATAATTTAAAGCTTTTCTAAGAATATATTTTAAATAAAAATCTATCCTCTCAGATAACACTGCTGACTCTTGACTGGAAGCAACTGGGATTGCCACTTTGGGGCCTTTCTTTCTTTGCTTGCTTTTTCGTTGCTTGCTGTTTTTCACCAACATAGTTTCAAAAGAATACACAGTAGCACTGTTGGACATTCCACAGCAACACACATCTTGCTTTTATTTTATTTAATTTAATCAATATTTTTTAAAATGAAGCGATCCGTAAAGACCAACCTGGGCTCTTTACGGGGAATATAAACGGGGGGATATTTGGACATCGACACAATACTAACATTTTTGGATTTACACACCAACACAATAGATTTGAAATGAAACCAGATGTGCTTTAACTGCAGACTGTCAGCTTTAATTTGAGGGTATTTACATCGAAATCATGTCAACGCTGTAAGAATTACAACAGTTTGCATATGTGCCTCCCACTTGTTAAGGGTCCAAAACTAATTGGACAGAATATTAATCATAAATCAAACTTTCACTTTTTAATACTTGGTTGAAAATTCTTTGCTACAGCCTGAAGTCTGGAACGCATAGACATCACCAGACGGTAGGTTTCATTCCTAATGGTGCTCTGCCAGGCCTCTACAGCAACTGTCTTCATTCCTGCTTGTGCTAGGGGCATTTTACCTTCAGATTTGTCTTCAGCAGGTGAAATGCAAGCTCAATCAGATTCAGTCAGGTGATTGCCCTGGCCATTACATAACATTCCACTTCTTTCCCTTCAAAAACTCTTTGGTTGCTTTTGCAGTATGCTTTGGGTCACTCTCCATATGCACTGTGAAGCACCGTCCAGTGAGTTCTAAAGTATTTGGCTTAATACGAGCAGATAATATTGCCTGAAACACTTCAGAATTCATCCTGCTGCGTTTGTCAGCAGTCACATAGTCAATTGGTACAAGAGAACCAGTTCCATTGGCAGCCATACATGCCCACACCATGTCACTACTACCACCATGCTTCACTGCTTAGGATCATGAGCAGTTCCTTTCCTTCTCCATACTCTTCTTTTACCATCACTCTGGTACAAGTTGATCTTGATCTCATCTGCCCATAGGATGTTGCTCCAGCACTGTGAAGGCTTTTTTAGAACTCTAATCTGGCCTTCCTGTTTTAGAGGCTCACAAATGGTTTACATCATGTGGTGAACCCTCTTTATTCACTCTGGTGAAGTCTTTTCTTCATTGTTGACTCTGACACACATACACCTACCTCCTGGAGAGTGCTCTTGATCTGTCCAACTGAAGGGTTTTCTTCACCAGGGAAAGAATTCTTCGGTCATACACCACAGTTGTCTTCCATGGTCTTCCAGGTCTTCTGGTGTTGCTGAGCTCACTGGTACGTTCTTTCTTTTTAAGAATGTTCCAAACAGTTGTTTGGGCCATGCCTAATGTTTTTGCTATCTCTCTAATGGGTTTGTTTGTTTTACCAGCCTAATGATGGCTTGCTTGACTGATAGTGACAGCTCTTTCGATCTCATCTTGAGAGTTGAAAGTAACAGATTCCAAATGCAAATAGCACACTTGAAATGAACTCTGGACCTTTTATCTGCTCCTTGTAATTGGGATAATGAGGAAATAACACACACAGCTCCATGGAACAGCTTAGAAACCAGTTGTCAAATTACTTTTGGACCCTTAACAAGTGGGAGGCACATATGCAAACTGTTGTAATTCCAACACCTTTCACCTGATTTGGATGCAAATATCCTCAAATTAAAGCACATCTTGTTCGTTTAATTTCAAATCCATTATGTTGTTTTATAGAGCCAAAAATGTTAGAATTGTGTCGATGTCCAAATATTTATGGACCTAACTGTATGTATGTATGTATAATATATATATATATATATATATATATATATATATATATATATAGATATATTATAGGTGGGCATAGATTAAGTTTTTTAATCTAGATTAATTTCGAAATTGATCTAGATTAAAATGGCTCATTTGAATTCTGCCGAAGGCATTCAGAATATTTGTGCTACCCAAATAAAAAATCTTTGAGAATGGGTTTCTCGAGCCAGGTGACGCATTAGACCAGGGACTCATCTCCTATTTCCAAAATGCATCACAAACTGCTTGAGACACTGATCTACTATGATAATTGGTGATGAAAATAAATGATGTTCTATAAGATGTACTTGTGTTTACTAACTGTTTATTCAGTTAAACATGAATGTTGAACTGTAGGCCTATGCTCCAAACAGCGATTTCATACTTGGTTTTGATGTACGTACATCCAGAAAATGCTGCTTCTCAATGCCAAGTTCACAGAGCCCTGACGGTGTGTCAAACATTGAGTATGTTTACATGGGCAACAATACTTTAATACGATTTTAATATGATTAAAACAATACTCTGATTAAGAGTCTACCATGTAAACAGCGATTTTTTATTACCTTAATGCGACTAAAGTCATAACTGAACTAAACAGAAATGGAATTAAGACATGTGGAGTGGAGTATGCATATATTAGTGGCATTACTAAAGAAAACACTGCAATCAAACTATTACCGTCATACAGACTTTTCGCCATACTTTCCGACAAGATCCAAGACACAGGCAGCTGTCAGTAAAGGACCACACACAAAACACGCACACACACAAACACACACACGCACGCGCACACGCACACACACACACACACACACACACACACAAATGCGGAAGTTTTTTTCTCTACGTTTGGTGAGCGTTATTACATTCTATAACACTCTCACCAGCCCTTGCTTCTTATTTGCGTCTAATACCCCAGTTTGTCACGACGGCATAAATGGAATATTCATGAGTTAAAGTGAAACTGCCGAACTGCAGTTAAAGTCAGGCATCCTGCTGATTTGATTCAGAAGGGCACTTTTTTGTCAGACGGCTCACTGGTTAGGTATACATCCGCACTAAAATATCAAGGTAAAAGTCATCATAGCTTGCATAGAATAGACCCAGCTCCCAACCCAACTTTAAAAATCGATTAATGGCGATATTTTTTAATCGCGCAATAAGAGTCTCGCGTTAACGCAGAACACTAACGCCGATAACAGCCCAGCACTAATATATATATTTAGCCGCACCATGTTGCTGTTTCGTAACATAGAATTTTTAGAAGGTGGGTCGTTAGCCCAAAGCTCAACCCACAAACCTGGAGGACCAGGACAGTTTAGCTTACCTAATTCACATATAATGCATGTCTTTGGACTGTGGGGGAAACCGAAGCACCCAGAGGAAACCCACGCCAACATGATGAGAATATGCAAACTCTACACAAAAATGCCAACTGACCCAGCTGGGGCTTGAACCAGCAACCTTCTTGCTGTGAGGCGACAGTATACTGTATATATGTTACCATGACTGTAACTGTATTTAAATACAAACCATTATCTGTTTTTCCTAACAGTGTGTACTGATTAATCTTGTCACACATCCTCCTATTTGTGTGAATACATATGGAATGCATTTACATAATCTAACATAAGTCTTGAAAATGATTTAGCTCTCTTTCTGCTTCTACAATGATTACACAATCACAGTCCCATTGAATTTTTATGATTACTCCAAACATCTTTGCCAATTATTTGACCAATCTCCCCTCAATGAGCAAGCCTGATGAGCAAATGTACCTCGACATGATATTACAGCTCTAAGAGTCTCTAAAAGTGCTTGCTAAAGATCTGACATCACGCAACCATAGCAACATGTGCAATCAATGGCCAATTTAGAGGCGATTTGTTGCCTCGTAACCTAAAATTCATCTCATTTGATTATCCATGAACCAGTTTCCATTCTTACTGTAAATGGATCATAATGCAATTACCTAAATATGATTTCATTGAGAATCTTAGCATTGATCCTATTCAGAAATATTTGTCGCTTATGAAATGAGGTTTAAACTATTGCAGTGTTTATCAATTAATATTCAATCAACAGTAAATATTTAACAGCAACTTTAGAGCAACTCTAGCTTTAGAGAATCAATATTGTAAACTATTTCCACAAGCTTCATCATTGATTTATATTTTAAACCAGTAAGTCATTTGGCCTATGACTGGAAAGATTTGAACTTTTTTCTTGTATCTTGAACTTTCATAAAGTCCACATATTTGAGTGCAACTAATGGTACAGTTTGGTCCGTTTGAATCCAGTTGTTCAGTTTCACATGTTAGGAAGGTATGAACAGTTTCATTGGGCTATATATATATATATACAGGTATATATATATATATATATATATATATATATATATATATATATATATATATATATATATATATATATATATATATATTGATTTTTATTGATATATATGTTGATTAAAGGCTTAACTAGGTTAATTAGGTTAACTAGGCAGGTTAGAGTAATTAGGCAAGTTATTGTATAACGATGGTTTGTTTTGTAGACTATCGGAAAAAAATAGCTTAAAGGGGCTAATAATTTTGACCTTAAAATGGTTTTCATAAAAAATAAATAATAAACTGCTTTTATTTTAGGCAAAATAAAACAAATAAGACTTTCTCCAGAAGAAAAAATATTATCAGACATACTGTGAAAATTTCCCTAACATCATTTGGGAAATATTTAAAAAAGAAAAATAAATTCAAAGGGGGTCTAATATTTCTGACTTCAACTGTATGTATATATCCTATATAAATACCCTTTTTAGCATGAAAAGAAACAGTTCAAATTCTGTCATGAAATAATAAAGACACATGCAAAGCACTGAGCTCTTTTTCATGAGGATACTGCCATTCTCGCAGACATGGTTGGCTCCAGATGCCATTGCAATTTGAATCATTGGCGAACAATGCTGCTACGAGTCATTTCTCTTCTCTGACGGATGTCCACAGACCCCGTTTAGTAGTACACAAAGCCACTGAGATGGATTTTCATTGGGCCATTTACCTGTCTCACATTATTTGTCATATCTGAACAATTCCCTGTCTGTGATGGCATTCTGATAGATGTGTCCTTCAGCACAAACCCTGTCGTGTTTCATGTCAGTCTCAGAGAGGAATCTGATGATTAACCTTTTAGCTCTGCTTCAGGCTATGATATCTAAATGTCTCTCAATATACAGTCTATTTAGATCCCAATCAGATTTGAATACTGATCAAGTGCCTTTCTTTTCTCCATTTTCATATGTGAAAAGAACTAAAAACATTATAAATTTAAGTCATGTTGAAGTATGTCTCAATTCAAACGATTATTTTTGGCTGGATGTGACAAATGGCGCAACAGTTCAGGCCAATTGAAGATTGTTATTGTGATCTTAAGCACTTTCATTACTTTCATGCTTCTTTCAGAAGCCCGTAAAAGAGTCTTGCGATTTTGGGTGTGCTCAGCAACTCAACAAGTGATTTCACAAGAAAGCAATTACTTTCTGCACTGAGCATTACCTTTTATCTCAAACAAGGCCGATCTCATCATAATACAAGGTGTTTCATGCCCTTTCAGAGCTCTATAGTATCAAAGCTGAGTCCATTAATACAAATATGAAATGAGGTGTTATCATTTAAGTGGCAGTTTGTCCCATTTGTGATAGATCGCATGGACATTTTAAGAAGAAAAAAAAGTTTGGAAGGTTAAAGGATGTTAGGAAACGAATGACAAAGAAACAGTTTTGGCCTTTCATACACCCAGTGCAATGCGGCGTCAGACATGGCGAACATGATTTTTTGTTATTTTCAGAATGCTGCAGCTATAATTTTCATGTTTTGCGCCATGTTGTTTAAACAGCTAATCCATTTACTCCACTTTGTGGATCCATGGGTGTGCTGGCCTGTAAAGGTGTTGCTATTTTGAGGCAACTGAAATAGACTGCACCATTGGCCAACAAAAAGCTGCTCAAAGTCAATGGTGCAGAATTTTTATTATTTAAACAGAGCAATAGTTATGCAGCTATGCGCATTCAATACACATGTCCACATTGCTTAATACACACAGGATATATAGCAATACACAAATATATTTACATATGATAAAATAAAAGATTAAAATGGTTTTAAAAAATTGAAGGATTCCGATTTCTGGATCAAAGTTTATCCTTTTCTCATCATCCTGTTTCTCATGATTTTTTTAATTAAATATGATTATTTGATTTAACTTTGAAATGATTTTAACTAATGAAAATGTTAACACATTGCTTAATATGAGAATGTTCAGTGCATCTGCATGTCTCTTTGTAACTATTTTCAGGAGCCATCAAACTAGGTCAGAGGTCACAGAGACCTTGAGTGGAACTGAAGGGCTGAGGACTGGAAACAACTGCTTCTATTGTTATTTCAATGAGTTAATACTATCTAAAATGTCTAAAGTCATTTTGCTATTTTCACAGTTAATTATTTTGAGTGATTTTACTTTTTATTAAGATAGACTTTATATAGTAAGGATATTATAACTGCCTGAATGTAGATTATACTGGTTTTTAACCAGTTTTTATAAAGACTGCTGAGAGTACACTCAGCCTTGGATAAGAAACAGATTGTACTTTCAGTACAAGTAAGTGTGTGTGTTCTATTTGATTGTGGATCCATTTCACAGGTCTGGAGTCAGCTCTAAACAGTCTAGCGGATGTCTGAACTTTATATGCTTAAGATATTGTTCAGAATTGTACGCCATGCACCCATGTGGAAATTTTCCTAGTCTATCTGTGTTTTAACCAATCAGGTTAGAACACCTATATGTACTGTATGATTCAGTTAATGATGTTATGTGAGAGGATAATTGTTATTGATTTGTGATTGTAAGCAGAGCGGCCTAGGAACTCATTGCGAGTGTTGAAGCTGGTTTCTGCTGATGAAACTGCAAACTATCTTCAGTAATTCTTTGGGTTAAAACTGTAAACAACCCCTACAAAATCAATCATTATGTTCCACATAAATGTAAAAAACCCTACCTCTTCTCATGTCTTCTTTACCACAGGAAGGCTTTAAAATCTCGACTCTGTTGTAGTCAGTTTATTCATGACAATTTGCATTTTTGAAGATGCAAGATGTTTTGAAGATGTTTAGATGCAAAAACCTCTAAATGCCGTCCCAAATTTTCTTCTGAAATGAGTATTATTATCAGGCTCCTGTGTGTATGTTCAGTAATATCACTTTTATGGCAAATAATAAGTCCTTTTCCTGGTCTTTAAAATATCTCAACATAAACAAAGGAGACTGAGATAAATTTTCAATTTAGAAATGTTCATATGGAAATTTCAGGCGGCACTTAAAGGTTTTTGCATCTGAACTCTTTATTTGTTTAATGTTATTATTATTACTAATAGTAGGTAACACTTTATTTTGATGGTTTATTAGTAGACTGTCTGCTTAATATCTGTTGATACTGCTGCTTCAACAGACATTTAACTGACTATAATAAACCTTGCAAGTACATGTCAACTTACACTAACCCTAAACCCAACCCTTTCTCCAACCTAACAGTCTATTTTAGTTGGCATGTACTGTAGACACAATGTAAGCTTAAATTCAACAAATGGACCATTAAAATATAGTGTGATCCTTGTGGTAGTTATTGTATGCATATTTATATTCGTTTTTGAGACATATGCATCACCATATGATTGATTGTATGAAGTTATACAACATCATTAGTACATTTTAGCATGATTTGCTCATCCCCAATGAGGGGTACGTTTAGGGGTGGAATTTCAGGGCACACCTATAAAAATTATAAATTTTCATACGAGTGAAATTTGTATGAATTAGACACTTTTCAAACAAGACTAGTTGTTTCCTTATTACTTAGGTAGAAATACTCTGACCAACCCATCTTGCATCAATGCTACATTCAAAGAAATTTAAATGACCTTACTTCCAAATCCTGATGCTTCATCTTCGCCTTGTCTATACAGTATGTCTTTACAAAGCATAAACCTATTGTATCTGGTAAATTCACTTTAGTAAGTTGCACCAGGTTGCTTATGTGCTTGCTGTATTTATTATAAGTATGCATTTATCTGTTTGAATGTTTGTGTTTTCTGTCCATATTTCAAATGCAATCTACTCTATATATAACATAGAATTTAATTCTGTGTGTTCATGTTTGAGCTGCTCATCACTTCCTGTGCAGCATTTCAAGCAAACACAATGCCCAGGGGCCTCATGTATCAACAATGCTGTCAGGTATGTGGGGATAAGGAGAAGAGGACTCCAGGACGCAGGTCAGGACAAAATATCAGGACAATGTGAACTGGAAACATTCAACAATGAACTGGCAGAGGAGAGCAATCTTTAGGAAGGTTAATATAAGAACAAATCAAGAAAAAACAGGTGAAGTGAATAAACTGGTAATAAGACAACAAGGTGGAGGGACTAGATAATACAGACATGTAGTAGACATGTACTCACGTCAAACTGGATGAGAACAAGCAGCCCATGAGAACACATTAACCACGTGTTCACAAGAAACAAATCACAAAAAGCATGCAGGTACATGTAAACATGAGCCACATGCTACATAGAATGCCAACGCAAGACTGAATGCAAGACATAAGCACACAGTAAGTGAAAGTATAAGTACTGTATGCTCACATGTGCAGCATGTGTAAACTCGAGCTGAACTCATAATTCATAACAGGACTAGAGTCTGAACACTGCCACCAAAACAAGAATAAACAAGACCAAAGTGGCAGAGCTCTAACAGATGCGTTTGCACAATAAATATGTGATGCCAGCTTTCATGTTCATAATTAGATGTACTAAAACCAAAATGAATATCAGAATGTGCATGCCTCCATGTCGACTTCTGAAGTATGCAAATTTATCATGTTTTTGTCCATTGGCAACTTAGAGGCAATGAAATGAAGTTAAACATTAAACTGTGAGGTCTAAAGTTGTGGTCACACTAGAGTTTGAGCATGCGAAATTCTGTCGTACGGCGCTGCGAAAAGGGGCGGGATTAAACAAGACGATTAGACATTTTAAAAAGCGAGCGATTGGTCTATTTTTTTAATTCTGTCCAGAAGGGGCATGTTGTGATCTTCACTTGTTCTCACGCAATCATGTGATAAGATTTCGCAGATCAAAGTTCACAAAGCTTGAACTTTCCAATGCTGGAAGTGCGAAACTTGTCGCACGAGCTTGCATTTCCGGTCTGATGCATTCACGTGAATATGAATGGAAGTCTATGGGGAGAAAAGTCCAGAGTGAACGCAGCTTGACACATCACCACATGTGAGAAACATTGCCATAAGTTTGTAGTTGCCAACAGTATGGATGGGATCATCTGCATGTCTGCCAGGATTATAAAGTTTCCATACAATGCAGTTGACCAGTCTAATCTTAAAATGCAATTTGAAGCAAAAATTGGTTTTCCTAACAAAATTGAGGCAGTTAAATGCCAGTCAGCACATGATTCAAACAGCATCAGCCAAACTTAAGTTTTTTCTTTTAATAATAAATCTGGAGGATAAAAAAAAAAAAAAAAAAAAAAAAAAAAAAAAAAATATATATATATATATATATATATATATATATATATATATATATATATATATATATATATATATATATATATATATATATATATATATATGTATGTATATATATATATATATATATATATATATATATATATATATATATATTTTTTTTTTTTATTTATTTATTTATTTATTTTTTTTTACCTCTGATAGTGCCTATAATTAGCATTTCATAAATTAAGTTTTAGAAACTAATTTCGAGAGGAGCATGTGATATGATTGATCATGGCAGGTCTCGCATCAATAATTAATGATAGTCCAATCAGATATCATTTCTAGACCAATCAGAGGATTTCTAGCCTCCATTCATTCATACTGTCTTCTTTATCTTCGTTTTGAAGAATCTTCCTGTCCACCCCATCTCCCCCTTTCCTAAGGGGAAACCGGATCTCGGACCTCCTGTAATGCTACATGACCATCTCCGAGCTCAGAGTTCTCTCCAGGGACAGCATGCCAAATCCACAAATTGTATCAAGCAATAGCTAAGTGTGAACTCTTGAAAGTTTCTTTTCTTGTTGCCTGATTTAATTTTTTTTCTTGCTGCTTGTTTTTGCCAAATTGATCTCATTAACATATTAAATTGTATTTATTCAAGGGAGGAGACAGCGTAAGGTGTTGTGTTCATGCACATGTGCTTGATTTCACATTAATGGTGGGATGTCCAAACAGAATGTGTGTGGGATTCTTCACACACAGAGTTTCATGCATCTGATTTGTTCATTTTAGTGTGAATTAAAATGAGGCCAGATGTGATTCCAAAAAATCCTGTACTGTCTGAGTAGGCACAATATTTTAATTTGAACTAACATCTTTAAACAGTATGTTCTAAATAGCAGTGTTCTCCAATCATGCTCCTGGTGGCCCAGCATCTAACAGAACTTATCTCCAACCATAATTGAACACAAAGGAAGTAGCTCATCAAGCTTTTCAGGATCATTTACAATACACAAGCAGGTGTGCTGAAGCAGATTGAATATACACTTTACAGGACAATTGGTCTCCAGCAGCAGTGTTGAAGAGCTAATATATACAGTACAGATGAGTAGTATAAATAGAATTAGTAAGAAAAACATCCACCATGTTATCATTATCACATGAAATACATTGAATAACTGTGTGTTTTGTTGCAGAAAGACAACATATCTAGTATCAAGTATCTACATTTTGCAAGCAACAAGTAATACTTTTGCATTGTGATTATTGTCAAGTCTTAAATTGAAGACAAAAATGTAAACAATATGCAATCATGATTTAATTCATGCAATAAGCTTATTTTGGTTTAAATGCTTTGGCTCATTAGATTTTCTGTAATGGAAGATTCACATCACACTTGTGGAGTCAGCAATGCTATCATGACAGTATGGATCAAAATGGCAGATTACATTGTCAAATCTATGACAAGAAGAAATAATGAAATTCTGAGGACAAAATAGGCCTAATAAAGTGGCTGGAGAGTGTGCAACATGAGAAATGTCCTACTAAAAGAGCACTCGTACAGGTTGACCGTATCAATGTTGGTCCATTAACAGATTTTGTTTGTTAATAGAAGGTAGAAAACAGCAATTATTATGAATTTTTCTTATGCTAAGGCAATTAAAAATGAAACCACCCAGCTAGTTATAGATCAATGTGTGGCATGATGTTTCTCCTCCTTTTTTTTTCTTCTTCTTTCCATCCTTACACCTTCAGTGGCATTTGGGAGGTAATCAGAGTGGTAGACTCTCACATGCTGTGCATGCCAACAAGGAGCCTTTCTATCACACTCCCATTTCCTTTCCTCCCTCTCTCCCTTGCTCTGTTTTTTCCTCTCAACTCTCATCTTAATGATTATACGTAATAGGGTTGTCCACAGGGGTCTCCAGTATTTGCTTCAGTCCCTGACATCCTTCAAAAAACCTCCTACTTCTAAACAAATCATTAAATAAACACGAAAACAAACAAACAAGACAAAAATTTGGTAAATGTGGTGGCTCATACATAATATGTCAATTTTTGAGAATGAATTAAACCAGGCTAGCAAATTAGCATTGGCTGTGTGAGAGTGAGCGGACATGTATTAATGAGGCCATTTGAGAGGCAAAGCTTTGGCAATGCTAATTACACCAGCTAAATGGCACAGAACGGGTTTGGG
The DNA here is from genome assembly GCF_903798145.1 of Danio aesculapii. Classification (NCBI taxonomy): domain Eukaryota; kingdom Metazoa; phylum Chordata; class Actinopteri; order Cypriniformes; family Danionidae; genus Danio; species Danio aesculapii. The sequence goes on along the minus strand of NC_079441.1, from coordinate 44,418,207 downwards.
AACTCTTGCTTGCACTGATTTTACATGCTGTTGTCACTTGAACACTTCATGGTTGTTCATCTGGTTATTAAGAGCATTGTATTGTTCATGTCCTTCATCTATTGCTGAGTGTGTGGCGAGGTCAGTCACGATGATTGGTGCTTCCGCTGGCATAATCAACATGGCAGTGCCAATCGTTTACTTTCTGATGGATGTCATGGCACCTTTCTGATGCACAAAGATCACACACACACATCCTTGGGTCAGCTCTATTGTGTCAGAGTTCACATCACACTGCATGACTTAAAGTCACAATGTAGTTCAGTGAAGACAGATCATGATCTATGATGAAAAGTGAGATAGAGACAAGAAGATGGAGAGGGAGTGAGCGAGCAAGAGGCAGAAATGAAGTATTTGGACACAGTGGGCGTGACGGGTGAAATAAGGTGTCACACTGTGTTCTGAGCCTCAGCCTCAGCAGTGTATTTGCCAGGCCACAGAGCTGACAACTGCACCTGCTGGGAGACCCGACGTCACACTGCCTTCAAACTAACTCCCAGAGGTGCTGTCAAAGAGCTCAGCTCACACAGTTCTGCACCTGAATTGTTTTAATCAGCTCTGACCACCACACCAATGGCCACACCATTTGAAATGGGTTTTCAGTTTACTGGAGGCAGAATAACTTGATTTTTATATATCTTATACATTTACAGTTGAAGTCACAGTTATTAGCCACCCTGAATTATTTCCCCCCTGTTTTATTTTTTCCTTAATTTCTGTTTAATGGAGCGCAGATTTCAAAACATAAGTTTTAATAACTCATTTCTATTAACTAATTAGTTGTATCTTTGCCATGATGACAATACATAATATTTTACTTGATGTTTTTCCTATATTTTCGTTTATTATTCTATATAATAAAGGATAATGGGGGAGGGGGGGGGGGGGGGAGTGTCATAATTATGTCTTCAAGTAACTTGAAATAAAATTGAGCTTCAAATGTCTGCTGTCATGTTTTAAGCCAGTACCTCTCAAAAAAAAAAAAAAAAAAAAAAAAAAAAATATATATATATATATATATATATATATATATATATATATATATATATATATATATATATATATATATACATATAATAACAATATGCCTCAATTTGCCCAGCAACGCAAAAAAGAAAAGTATTGTAAAGCATGAAAATGTTGTTTTTGAAAGACATGTTGGAAGTAACTGTATGCTTTTGTGTCAGAAATGTATGTTTTTGTTGGCAGAAAGTTGCTAGGCAACAGAGGCACACATATTCAAAGGCACATGAAAAAATATTGGAGACTAAAATGCATGCGGTCAATTTGACCATTATGGCCATTCAAGGTAGAAATACTCAGAACTCTTTTGTGTTTTGTAATTTAATAAAAAAAAAAAAAAACAGTGCTATATATAAATATATAATCAGGGTATTAAACTGTAGTATATGGGTTTTATTTACAATATGGATCTATTTAATTAGAGTAAGTAAAATATCAAAATGACTGCTACTGTTAAAACAATGTCAAACTCTTAACAATAATTTTTTGTGTGTTTTTACATTAAATCAAATGGGTAAAATGCATCCATCTCTCTAACCTAATACTTATAAAAAAATTCTACAAAGTTAAACCAAACTGATTCCAATACGCAAAACTGATGTTAAGTGACATGCAAAATAAAGTGCTAACTTTTCATTTTTTTTCCCAACTGCTTACACATGTTTTCAAAACCGTGTCACCTTTTTTTCAAAACTCTACACACAGTTTCCAAAACTGCACACACAAAATGTAAAATGGCTCACATTTCCTGCAAAATAACACATAACACACTTCTTTCATAACAGTAAATGTTTGGATAACATGTAAACATTGTTCTAAATCTAAAGCTCTTTGCTCTTATACTACTTATAGGCTTATATCTACATTTCAATACAATGTTTTACGGTGACAGTAATCTGCAGAGAGGAGTAACAGGTACACTGTAAACACCAATGACATAAACAAACTGGAAATATTTATTAGGCCAAACATTACTGTTGTTTATAGCATAAAAACAAATATACTGTATGTAAAAATGTAAAAAAAATGAACATATGCAAAGCAAAAGTATAGAATGAAACAGTAAAACCAGTTAAAAACACAATTGTGTGTGAAGGGAGTCTCAGGGGGAGAAACATCCATTGCCTGGAAGAGCGTCATGTGGGCCTAGAGTTGGTTATCCATACACTTTACGGCACTGGGCTCAAAAGAATTTCTCTATTCTTTTAGAATCTAGGATTTAGAAAAGGAGAAAATGTGGTAAGTACAAAACTACAATTTATGGATGGGTGGAAAACCTGATTTTTTTTTTTTTGGCCAGAACAGCCCAGTGTTCCATCACCTTTGGTCTATACTAGACAAAAGCAGTGATTCATCAGTGATCAGTTAAGAAATTAGTGTTTCGACATTTGAAAAGTGTGTGTGTGCGACCATGTGAATAAGTGTAGCAGTTTGATTGGTTGTGTTTACAAAAGAAAAGTAAGTTGCTTCACGTTAAGAGTTTTGTGTTTTAGGTAGGTAATTGTGTGTAGTGTTTGAAGAAAGTGTTTTATGCAATTGAAAATTGAGTTCAAGGCTGAGAAATCGCTTCTGGTTTTGGAGATTTGAGGTGTAGTTTTGCATTTTGAGTAAGCCGTTTCAGAAATTGTGTGACTGGAAATGTTTTTGTGTGTAAGCAGTTGGAAAAAACTGTATATATATAAAAAAAAAAAATATATATATATATATATATATTATATTGAGGACTATATAAATATATATATATATATCAGAGGGAGAAGTGTCCATTTCCTGGAGAAGCTTTAGAGTACATTATACTTGCCAGCAACAGGCTGCAAAGAATTTCTTTATTCTTTTTTTTTTTCTTTTCTAAAGGAATTTTTAAACTTGCTAAAGAAAAGAATTTAGTATTTAGAAAAAGGTAGGTACAAAACTACAAATTGAGAATTTTTTTTTTTTGGACCAGAACATCCTGTCACTTTTGACCTATTTATAGGCCTGTACTACAGTGATTGGTTTGTGATCAGTTAAGACATTAGTGTTTCCACATTTGAGGAATGTGTGTGTGCGATCGTGTGAATAAGTGTTGCATTTTGATTGTTGTGTTTAGGAAAGGAAAGCAAGTAATTTCCTGTTATATCTTTGTGTGTTAGGTAGAGGGTACTGTGTAGTGTTTTTGTTTTCATCTAGGGAAACTCCTGAGGTAAATAAGTTTCTTAACTTAAATAATAAATCTAAATAAAATGCTGCGCTTCCCACCTCCAGTCGCAATGACTTCTGGGACTTCTAAAGCGAGAGTCTGCTCAAGTCTGCATCGGTGCGTCCTCGATATCAAGAACACATCCGGGAAGTTTCACGCGTCCTCTGTTCTTGCGGTCTTGAGTATTGGAACTGAACTTTGGCAGCTGATGATGATGTTACACGAGAACACGAGGACGCAAGACCGCTGAAGAATGCACATTGAGAAACAGCCAGCGCTTCGGTATTGCAAGGAAGTGACTTCATGATAGATTTTTGTGTGTAATGTATCTTAAGTGTGTTTAGTGTTTTGCAACAAGTGTGAGGTTGACAATGTGCTTATAGTTGTGCAAATATGGGCTAAGGTTTTGCTAATAGTGTACTACTTTTAATCTTAGTGTGTAAGCAATCCAAAAAAAAACAGTAATAAAGGTAACAACATAAAAAATGAACTGAAGTATGAAACCAAACAGGCTTTTAAACAGTGATATATGATGGATTATTGAAGCTTGACTGATGACCCAAGGTTGACTGAAGAACAACTTTGAGGTGTAACAATGATAACAATAAAACTGAACAGAAAGAAAAACTAACAACAGTTAGACAGAAGACTGTTTAAAGAAACTGTGTAAAGTCAGTAAGGTCTAATATATTCTGTAACCTATTCTCTTTGTGTCAATGCAGGAATAGAATGGAGGTTTTTGAAGCACACCACGATTCTTCAGGGAGAGCGAATCCTGCACGTGTGTCCAATATAACCAGCTTAGAGCCCCTCCAGCAACACCTCTCTCAGGTACAGCACGACACCATTGCTCTCGCCCCAGTCTTTAGTGATGCCTCCTTTCATGAAGAAGGATTAACAGTTCCCTTTCACTCTCTCTTTACACACACACACACACACACACACTCACACGCACACACACACACACGCACACACACACACACACACACCCTTTTCTATCCACAAGGGCACTCTCTGTGTTTTAGATATCCACTGCTCTGTTATTTTCTTTCCCTTTCACAAAAGAAGTGTCCACTGATTATAATTAAACCCAGTTGCCTTTTTATCCATCATGTGGCCCTAAGATGTGTTATTTTTACATCTGCTATTACACTACAATCTTTTTGCCACCAATTTCAGAACCCTGATGTAATTTTTCAAAACTGTGCAGAGCTGTGGCCAGGAGTTTGACAACTGTGCGCTAGACAGAAAACTCTAAACCAGGGGTACACAAACTCAGTCCTAGAGGGCCGGTGTCCTGAAGATTTTAGCTTCAACTTGCCTCAACGAACCTGCATGGATGTTTCTAGAAAGCCTAGTAAGAGCTTGATTAGCTAACCCAGGTGTGTCATTGGGGTTGGAACTAAACTTTGGAAAACACCGGCACTCCAGAACCGGTCTTTACTTTTAACACAGGTTCATCAGTGTTCAAAACTTTCAATTCTTTAAAGAAGCTTTGCATTTGCTGGATCATTGGTTCACGTCACCTTTTTTGTTCACACAAATACTACAGGAACATTCAAAATCAAATAAAACGTGATTCAGGGGTAATTAATGTGTCAGTGCTTTTAAGGGATTCATAAAGATAAACAACAAAATAATAAAAGTCCATTATTAAAAGTCCAAGGCACTCAAAAAAAGTGATATGTATGTATGTATGTATGTATGTATGTATGTATGTATGTATATATATATATATATATATATATATATATATATATATATATATATATATATATATATATATATATATATATATATATATAGTCTTTTTTAACATGGTTATTTCATAATACTACATTTATGTATTATAGCAAACACTTGCCTACATCAGGGTACCCTCGCAATAAGTTGAGTATAAAGCCAGCAGCTACAGAGCTTGGCACATTTCACTCTAGAAACCTCAAGTGCAAATGAAAAGTAACAGAGAGACCAGTTTTTTTTCCAGCATCCAGTGTGGGCAACAACACTAACAGTGGTGGTCGAGCTGGGTCCATTCTCCCATTCCTGGGCGTTTCACTGGGTGTATCACCAAAGAGCAGTTTCAATAAAAAAGAAGATTTTCCCTAAAAGAGCAACATGGTCAAGTAAAGCATCTTTTTTTACTATGCCGTTCTGACCATGCATTTCTGGATGTGGTGCTTTCCTGTCCCCGGATGATGGGCACGATCACTGTGTCACATGTCTGGGGGTCCAGTGTAGGGCTGGGCAATAAAATTGGTACCAATATTTATTGGCCGAACACCATTGTCAATATCGATTAAAAAAAAGATTCGGTATGTAGTTTTTTATGAAGCGCTATAGTTTTATTAAAATAGGGCTGCTGGGCGTGTGCCTTGGAATCAGTGCCAAAAAGCTTGGATGTAAGTTGCAAGACGCACATATGGGAGCGACGCATGTTGCGCAAGCGGCGCGAAGGTGAACAGCAAGCATTTTCCAGCCACACCTAGTTGAAAACATCTTAACTTTGCAGAATGCCGTGAGCGCGAGTAGAACTAACCAATCTGCTTCACACTTTGTATGGAATATACACATTTCAGTAATAATGGCAGAGTAATTACCTCAGACAAACAGCGCACCCAAACACTGCAGTGCTTTTTACTTTTCTCCTTAAACTTGCATCAGAGCTGCAGTAATGATTTGTCTGTTTGTCATCTTCTGAGAAAACGATTGATCAAATGGTTGCCAAGTAACGAGAGATGCCAGGGGAGTGCGAGCGCAAAGTCCATTGTAAATGGTCAAGGTATCCACACGCGTGGGCTTGTTATTTCAGGTCAGAACAACAACACATGGGAAAATGAGTGCACAAGATCATAAATAAAAAAGGAAGTAAGGATGTCGCCAGTGTGGCTTTTTCTGTGTGAGAGTGGTTTCTTTTCTTGTGCATCCAGCCACTAGTACATCTGAACGATTTTTTAGCATTGGGGTAATATAGTCATTTAACTTCACAATTTGTAATGTTGCAGTATGTATTTGAATAATGACGGTTAGTTTCTTTACTTGAAAGCTCAGATTTGATTATCATAATTTGTGTTGATGACAGAGTTTGAGGTTTACTGTATCGTTATTTTTCACACCTTAAAGTTTGCTTTGATTGTTCAGTATTTATGCTTTACCATTGCACACACACTGTAACATTTTATTTATTAAGTTTAAGAGTTTCTTTAACAATTTTATGTTTATTTTATTATGAAGAGATGAGCAGCACGATCGTGCAGTGGGTAGCACAATCACCTCACAGCAAGAAGGTTGCTGGTTCGAGCCTCAGCTGGGTCAATTGGCATTTCTGTGTGGAGTTTGCATGTTCTCCCCGTGTTGGTGTAGGTTTCCTCCGGGTGCTCCGGTTTCCCCCACAGTCCAAAGACATGTGGTATTGGTAAATTGGGTAAGCTAAATTGTCGTAGTGTATGTGTGTGAACGAGAGTGTATGGATGTTTCCTAGTGATAGGTTGCAGCTGGAAGGGCATCCGCTGTGTAAAACATATGCTGGATAAATTGGCCATTCATTCCGCTGTGGCAACCCCAGATTAATAAAGAGATCAAGCTGAAAAGAAAATGAATGAATGAGATGAGATATTTTGTTTAAATATTTTGTCTTTGACTATTGAAAATATTTGTCTTTAGTAATGTTGGTAAATTTAAAATAGAGTGGTTAAAAGAATCCTAATATTCCTAAATGTATTGTCAATTTTTTTTTTTAAATAATTATCGATATTGAATGATGTAAAAATCGTGATTTTTTTTTTGCAATATCGCCCAGCCTAGTTCAGCCCAAGTGCAGATATGGTGCTCGCAGGCAGCAAATGCCCTCACTATGAGAGTATGTATGTAGCGCAGCTTTGATCATGGCTAGCCCTTGCAAAAGGACAAACCACTCCTGTTGTCCCCCGCAAGGCGTTTGGCACCTGGGCAGATCAGAGGGTTACAGTGGGGGCTCATTCATTACCTCTGGGCCTATGGACACCCCAATCCTCATCAGCATGCTTCATCAAAGTTTTGAGGGAGAGAGGCAGTCCATCTTCCAGGATGGTCTCGTTCTCACTTGATTACACAGAGGCCCAGCTCCTCTGCTGGACTGACAAGATGGGGTTTACGTGTGGGTTTATAGAGGGGCAAACGCCCCTGTCCCCTTCTTCCCGGTGGTGCACAGTGATCTCATGCAGGCATGGGGACACCTTTCTTGGCCTGATCCTCGTGTTCTTCAGTCCTCACTGTCCTTAAAGGAGGAGCGGCCAGGGGGTACGAAGCACCCCCAGGTGGAGCACACTCTATTGGTCAATCTTTGCCTGCAAGGCATCTCTGCTTGGTAAGGTCAACCAAGGCTCCCATCCAAAGCATGTAGGTTATTTGCGTCCCTCACGACCAAAGTTTACATCACTGTGGGCCAGGCCGCCTCTGCACTGTATGCCATGGCCACGTACCAGCACAATCAAACCAAGGTGTTAGCTGAGCTGCACGAGGGCAGTTCTTCTCCAGGCACCATGCACAAACTCTGCACCGTGACCGACTATGCTCTGATGAGCAACTAGTCAGCTGCAAGTGCCATGTGGAGGACAATGGAATTCCCCGTCTGGCTAAACCTGGCAGATATGCATGACGTTGACAAAGTTCGCTTTCTTAACACACTCATAACCAAGGCTGGTTGTTCAACGACACCAGTGGCACCCACATTGTCAAAAAAGAGCACTTTTCCCTCTCTCTTAGTGTGACAGCCCGAGCGGGCAATCCTAGATCTGTGAAAGACACCACTGAAAATTCTTATGCAGAGGCGCATCATTCAATGTGTCCATCCTCAGGATTGGTTTGCAACAACCGACCTGAAGCATACGTATTTTCATGTCTCTATCTTTCCACGCCACCAACCATTCCAACAGTTTACATTCGAAGTCCAAGCATGGCAGTACAAAGTCCTCCCTTTCGGGCTCTCCCTGTCTCTGTGAGATTTTACCAACCTTCTGGAGAGTACCCTAGCACCTGTTCGGCTCGCACACTTGATCATCTCGACGACTGGCTGATTTTAGCTCAGTCGTGGGAGCAATTGATTATGCACAGGTACAGGGTGCTCCAGCACCTTGACAAGTTAAGGCTTTGGGTCAACTGAGAAAAAGTAAGCTTGCCTCCATGCACAGCATCTCTTTCCTCAAGGTTGGAGCTGGATTGAGCGTTGAAACACTCTTGCTGCACCTTTCACTCTAGCATGGAAATGACTGTGCTCTTTCTGTTTTTCTTAGTGAGGTCCCTATCTGACGAACCCCACAGAGTTCATCCAAGGACCCCATCACTTGACTTTATGGAGGAACCAGGTGCCTGGTCTATTATGTTGTTGGCATGCCCGTTTGGTCCGCTCACATTCTGGGCTTTTAGTACCAGCTATGCGCAATCCCTTTTGGCGGTCCCATACACATCACTCAGCCACTGTTTAGTTCCTCCACCAGGCAGACCCATGTCTTCCCCTCCTTCTAACTTATCATATTTTGCACTCCCCCTGTTAGGGTCTCCGCAGTGTTCTTCCCCTTCAGGACTGGCATGCTTATCCAACATACTGACGTATTACAAAATTTTGTAGTCTAATTCAGCTAGGTGAAAGTTTTATGACTCCCTAAAAAACTTTTAAAAGCTTCACAGGTAAGTAAGTAAGGGCCCGGGGGCATTGGAGGGCTGCATCCTTGGTGATGATTGTGCGCTTACGCTGTGTTTGGCAAACTTCTTACCTTGTGATACTTCCAAATGTGTTGTATGACCACATGGAACGCGGGTTACGCTTGTAAGCATTTTGTTGCAGCAGCTTGATCACTTCTTAATATATGAATTGTTTTCTGTTCTACTTTTAATTTATCGTCTGTGTGTTGAGTATGTGGTGCATGGTGCAAAAACAAAACAAGGTATTTGAGATTCACCTAGCATCTTTGAATATTCCTTTCAAGACAATACAGATGGTGAATACTTGTATGTAACCTCAGCCTGCTCAAGAAGGTTTTCTTCTATTATACATGTTAAAAACACTTTTACTGCTTTATATAAGGTTTGTGAACGCATGATTTTAAGGAAATGTATATAAAAAAAAATATATATATATATATATATATATATTTTTGTAATTTCTACCTGTCTACCTTTATTTTACTAACAGCTGTATTCCTTATTGAATACAAGTGCAGACTGATCAATCAATAAATCAATCAATCATACTGACACTAGACTGTACTCTATATGATTGTGTGTGTAGCTCATCTAGCATATATAAACTTCAGCTGCAGTTCACTACAGTTTTTTTTGCTAGTGTATGTTGTGCATCTATATAACATTTGATTACACTCATTTGTCATGCACTGTTTGAAAAATGGTTGGTAAATGTACTAACCCATATTTGATCATATTTAACCCATAGTGATGCCATATTTGTTTTCAGAAACATATCATATTATATAATAGTACAATACAGTTGCTTGTGGGCAGAAAGATCTATTGAGTGTCAGCTTTTATAGTTCCCACTGAGGAAAAAAAATCAATGTTGTTGAGAAAGTTCTGTTGGATACTTATTGTTTTTAAGGGCTGTGTACAAAGCTTTTTAAGTGTTTTAATGTTTGAGCAGTGTTTATAATGTGTTTTGTGCACAATATGCTATAATTTGGGATAATTCATATTGATTATGAGATTTTTGGGTATACTTTATCAAAACTGGGTTTGATTCTGTCTTTAGAACATCATCATACGAGTGTCCCCCAGAGCATTAAAGGATAAAAAATGCCATTGATTTACCCAGCTTCAGACCATCAAAGATGCAGGTGACATTTTTTTCTTCTGTATAACATTACAAATTTTTAGCTGAAGCTGTGGTCTTTGGTGATTCATAAAATGTAAGTCAATGGCAAGTGAGAATGTGTGTTTCCTGGTGTTTTGTCAAGTATGCATGGATGCGAACTCATACATGACCTGGCTGTTTATGACGGAATGTAGTAATTATATTTTGTTAGGTATCAATGCAGGAATATTTAATACTTTGCTCCCTGTCTTTTCTCTTCTCACCAGCAGCAGTTGAGGGCACAACAATACACAACCTTAACTCCTCAGTATCCAGTTGCAAGATAGCAAGTGCTAAACCCCCATGACCAAACCTTTGTTTGAGAAATTTGTAGTTTTTGAACAAACAAACAAATAATCAAGTAAGGACACGGACAGACCTGTAGTTTAAAAGACACTTTTTAAGAGCAGTGATCATCCCGAAGCATATCATGTTTGATGTGATCAGAGAAGCTCCAATTTGTGTTGGAAAAGGTTGTGAAAATATCATATAATGAAAATTTATTATGATTTTTAGTCAGTGAAAATTAGGGAATTAAATTTTTGCCTTGGATTTCTTAGACCCGACCTTTTCCTTTTTGACATCTTTGTTTGGGTGGCCATCCTCTTATGACCATGAGGCGTGAGAGGCCTGACACCAAAAAATAAAATAAACATAAATAAATAAATAATAATCCAAATAACCAATGACTCTGCTACAGCACCCTCGCTCGCCAGGTAAACTGATCTCGATTTGGAGTCTGGCTACTCTTTGTATTCACCAGACTCCTCACCCTAAACTGGAGAACTTTCCACCAAGTAACTTTTACCATTTTACAAAACAAACCTGCCATACAGGCATCTCTATGCATTTTGATTTTCTTTTACTATACAGAACGTACAACATGACGGGGGTACCCCACACAAAATAACAATGGTTCAGTCAGACTTCGAGCACTGCCATGGCGTGGCCCATGACGTCATAAGTGCACATCATTTGATCGCTCGGTTTGGCTGGCACCGCGCTGAAGAAGATTTTCACACATTCAAACAATCAACACTCAATAGGTTCTTGGGGTCTATGTTGTGCATTGTGTTGCTGCAGTGCCATTACCCCAGAAGTGTATTGAGTGTTTACCAAATCATGGAAAGAACAGTCTCCTTTTTGCAAGCTCCACTGCTCTCACTATGCTTGACTGAGGAGGTATTCAAAGAGTCTGACAGTTGCTTGTAAGATTGCTGCCCATTTGTGACTGCAGACTGGATCTGCAGAAGGATCCATTCCAATTGTTCTACCAGGAGATGTACCCAATCTCTTTAGGGGAAGGCTTTTAATGCAGCAAGTTATGGTGTTCATGGCCTCATAGACCTCTGGAACCTTCATGTCTTGCTCCTGGGTCAGCAGCATTCTGGCAGCTGGAGGTACCAACACTATTCAGGACCTCTCAGGAGGAGGAGGAACAAGAGGCAGTGTGTGGAAAACTGAACTTCTTCTCTTTCGTTCTTTCCCCCCTCTCATCTCTTTCTGTTTTTCTGTCTCTCCTCATGTTGTCATCAAATTTCTCTTGACCTGTTTATTTTTCTTGTCTCATGGGTGCTGTTTTACGTAAATGATAACAAGCAGCACCTGTTCTAACAGTGGTCTTGAGTACCATGAAGGAGCTCTGGATAATAAAGGAGAAGGGGAAGACGAGAGAGGACCAGGCCTGGACACCTTAAATGTTTTGATTTTCCTTTCAGTTTGGTGGCAGTCTATGCAAGGAATTGCTGTTTGTTTGTTTTGTTTTTTCATTATTAAAATTATTCAAAAGTGTGTTGGTTGTCCGCCCCCTTCTTTTAGATGGGCAGGTGGCTATCAATTTTATTACAGCCATCTTAGAGGATCCTCGTATGTATGTGTTCAAAATGTATAAACAGGTAGTTTTATCTGCAGTTGGACCACCACGTCCTTAAAGGCTCACGAAACACCAAAACACATTTTTTGAGCGGTTGACAGTCATATATGTGTCCCACGCTGCTAAAAACACTATTAGGACACATATATTACACAAAAAAAGTGAAAATTTATTGTTTTTGCGTTATTTCGAGCAAATCTGTTCTACCGGTTTGAAACTAATTTTTGAAGCTGCTTCATGGCCATGAGATCTTAGCGTGTATTCCAGCATGTAGACTGGCTGTCTGTACAGTACCTGGGAGTGCATCGTGACGTCTCTGAGTGTGCTGTATTCATTCATGAGAAAGACTTTGTTCAAACCTATCAGCGCGCTCTATTGTGTATGCAGTGCAACTTAATTAATATGCATGATAGCTTCGAAGACTGTTTGTACCTGTACAGTGTTCAGACGGCAGAGAGACGCCACGTTGTGTTGCCAAAACAAGTGGGAGAAGACTTGTTATTTACTGAATGACTAGAACCTACGTAGTGCCATTTCAACACAATGTCAAAAGGGGCCTGACAGAAAAGGAATGTCTCGGTTAGTGTTGTAACCCTTGATTCCTGAATTTCTATTTTGTTGCATTCCTCATGCCACAAATAGAAAGTCTCAGTTGACATGGCTGAGACACATTCTACTCTCCTTTGCACAAACCTGAATGTGCCCTTGTATACTCTGATGTCAAGAGTGGGGACTTAAATTTACTGGTTGTCAATTGGTTTTGTTAACTGGCCTGTTTTGTTTTACATAAGAGGTGATTGGGGCTCTCAAGCATGACCCATAATTCCACACAACCATCCTCTATCAGGAAACAGACCAATTTCAATTCATCAATTTTCTTTGTTTTTATTTTGTTGACTATATCAAGCCTTTAAATAATTCAGTACACTCAAGCATACAAACTAGTAAGATGGGCACATACATGTACATGCATGAACTATTGCTTATGTGTGCTCTCTAATTCACTGTGCCCTCTTCAGCCTGAAACATTCTCAACCCAATATCGGGCTCTGTGCAGTGACAATAGAACTCATTACTTTGGTCAAATGACTTTATATACAACCTAATACATGGCACAGGCAGAATCCACAGGGAGAGCTGGGGCAGGCTTCATATTGACCATGAAATATTTAATGCAGGGATGACAATTCAATGCTGCAGCTCCAGCAGTTAAAGCCACTGCAGCAATCCCCAGCCTCTCTGCAGTTCAGACAGGAAATATAAGCATTTACCGTTGAGATTAGTATAGTGCGTAGTATATCATGGGCTTATTAATTATCTGCCGTGGATTAAAGGGCCACACATGGTTTTGTATGCATTTGTGAGTGTATGTGTGTGTTGGAGAGATTAAGCTATTTTTAGCTATATTTATTATCAATAAAATGGTTAAATTAGTAGATGAAACCAATACCAACAGTTTAAAACACACAGAACATCACTAAGATTTGATATCATAATACAGATGTGTTGAGAGATTCAGAGAGTATTCTTTATACATATATGTATTCTTAAGTATGACTGCAGTAATGTCAAGGAGAAGGGTCACTCCTCTTTACAGCTGGCCATTATGAAACATAATCATATGCTCTCTCAGGGACACAAGGCCCAGCTTCTAGCGCTTGCTGTTATCATGTCTCACAGTTTCGCTTGATTGCATTGCTTGCTGAATAGTGTTAAGATGCCTATGCCAAGGGTAGCCGAAGTCATGAAGCTTTTTGAGAGCTTGAAATAGCAATTTCCTGCAAGTTAAAGGTCAATATCATGAAGATCTTTTGCAAATGCTTTACAATGCAGGGAAGGAGAGTTTGACTGCTACTTCTCAAGTGCTGTCATCTCAACTGCTCTGGTTTAAGAGGTATTTAACATTGTTGTAAACAAATATTGCTAAAATTAATAACATATCTAGCTTAAGTAGACCACTCTAATACCACTACAACAGAACATTCTACACTATTTAAACAGTCTAGAATGTGTTTCAAGCTATTGTTTTGAATAAGTATTATATATAACATATTACATACTATAACATAAGTACACATGCACACAGATATAGGTGCTGGTCATATAATTAGAATATCTTCAAAAACTTGATTTATTTTCAAAAACTTATTAAATAATGTTAATATAAAATGTAATATATAATGTAATTAATTCCCCACAGACTAGTATATTTTAAGTGTTTACTTCTTTAATTTTGATGACAACTATTGAAAACCACAAATAATTTCCTACCCTATCCTGCCTAGTTAACCTAATTAACCTAGTTAAGCCTTTAAATGTCACTTTAAGCTGTATAGAAGTGTCTTGATAAATATCTAGTCAAATATTAATTACTGTCATCATGACAAAGATAAAATATATCAGTGATTAGAAATGAGTTATTAAAACTATTATGTTTAGAAATGTGTTAAAAAAATATCTGTTAAACAGAAATTGGGGAAAAAATAAACAGGGGGGCTAATAATTCTGACTTGAACTGTACATTCAATCCAAAATACCGGTAAATTCTGACATCATCAACCACAAATGAGTTAAACAGCTGCGCTTGTATTATATATGAAGGGGGTCAGTTTTTTTCTTCATGGTTTCACTTTTTATTTAAAACTTTAGCATTCATGTAGCTGCTTTTGTCCCAGAGACGGACCAAATAACTAGGAGATAATCTGCTAAAGTTAACATCCGGTAGAAGCATTAATTAAGCAGCTACAAAGAACTTTGTTTACACATTTGATGACATTACAAATTCTGATGGATATTGTGAACAACTTTGATGAAAAGATAGAGGAACACTTTCGCATATCAAGATGTAACGTTACGTTTGGGGTTGTGCTGCAGCTTGTGAAATACTTTTTAAAACGAAGTCTACTGGTGTTGTAGACCACTCAAATCTGACTCACAGGAGTACTCCACGAACACATGTATCGCACAGCTGAACGCAGAGCTCTTGGGTAATCTCACAGCAGTTTATCATAAGCATTTAATCAATCTTTTTTTTTCCAGTTCACATGATCCTAGAAATGTTAACTGACTATCAAGCAGCAACTAAATGTGTCCAGAGAAGGATTTAAAGGCGTTTATTTTCATTTAGTGTTATTGCACTTAAACTCTGGAACTCTCTACCACGCTCACTACGTTCTGTTAATAATATCTCAGAATTCAAATCTTTACTTAAAACTTACTTATTTTCTGAATGCTTACTTCTGATCTGTCGAACTGACCACTTTATTTATGCACCTGCACTCTGCTCATTTGCCTCTTAGGTCTTGCTTTTGTATTTCCAGTTTGTTATATTTGACTTCCTGTATGTTTGTTTACCTAATGCTGTCTCTACGTTTATCTGCTTGTACTATCTCTTTTTGTCACATTCTTTGTAAAGTGTCCTCAAGCTTTGGAAAGGCTCTATATAAATACAATTTATTATTATTAATTATTATTAATAGCGCAGATGTGAATTAGTCTGATTGGTCAGTGAGACATCCGCGTCAGCGTATTTTAAACATACTTTTCCCAGAAATTTTCCTTCTGCGTTCACACAGAGCAGCATGCCAGGAAATTACCGGTAATATCACAACTTTTCTTTCCGGAAAATTTACAAATTTACTGGTATTTTCAAAAAGAGCATGTTCACACATGATCCCTTTCCGGAAATTGCCGGTAATTTTCTGGAAAAGCCTGTATGTGTGAAAGGGGCTATTAACTGTATGTTTTAAGTCATACATTTTTTATTTTCATGTAACCATAGATTTTAAGACCATCATGATTTCTATTTGAGAAATTTCTATTTCTATTATTTTCTATTTCCATGAGTAAACTCAGTAAGTACAATTTTGAAAGTACCTTTTAAAAAGTACCTTGTTAAAATATTTTAACCTAATGGCTGCTATGTAAAGCAAATCTGTCATATGCAGGACTATGCAGGTGGTTGCTTATTTTTGGAACCGACTTATGTCTGAAGTTTTTACCATTTAAAATATGACTCCAACTTCTTAACAGCGTAAACAACCCAGAATGCAGGAAATAACATTAGAAAAAAATGACAGGTAATTTTGTTACATTTTTCTTTCACCATAGAAACCCATTAGTAGCTCTGCATGCCACCAAGAAAAAGCACTGTGTAATATAGTGAATCGACTGGATATACCCTTTCCATTTAAAACATTTTTATCACTCCTTTTAAGCACCATTCTGTATTGTTCAGTTCCCACTTACCAATCACCAGCCACTGCTTGAATGATTTGGTTGTGAAAGAAAACCCTCCAGTTTTAGAAGAACATGCTCCTCACAGCAGGCGGTTTTAAAGTTCTCTCTCCTCCTCCATTAGTTTTTTTTTCTTTTTCACACACATATTTTTGTCATGAGCGCTAGAACTTGGATAAGCAAAGTAGTATTAGCAGTACTTCTGGATTGCTGATTTTGAATGATTATCTACCCAATTGGAATCAAATCAACCCATCTTCCTTACCCAACATTCATTCATTAATTTTTCTTCAGCTTAGTCTCGATTTCAGAGGTCGCCACAGAGAAATGAACCACCAACTATTCCAGCATACTGTATATTTTATGTAGTGGATGCCCTTCCAGCCACAACCCAGTACTGGGAAACACCCAAACACACTCATTCATACACACACTCATATACTATGTACAATTTAGCTTACCCACTTCATAGCGCATGTCTTTGTGAAGTTTAATATGAAACTAATTTCAAGAGAAGCATGTGCACATGATTGACCTAGCTAGCCCACATTAGCTAATCACGATCCTCCCATCAAAGGATCCCAAGTCACTATAAATATCCTCATTTCCTTTCTTCGTCTGGAAAAAAAAAACCCTCGTCCCCTCTTTATCCAGAATGGGCGGCACAGTGCCCTAGTGACTAGCACTGTTGCCCCACAACAAGAATACCAATGGCTCCGGGTCCTCGCTGGGCCATCTGGTATTTCTGTGCGGAGTCCACATGTTCTCCTTGTGTCCGCGTGGGTCTCCCCCGCGTTCCTCCCACTGTTCAAATATGCTCTTTATTATAGACAAAATAAGCCTTTTTTTCTAAATATCTTACACTCAGAAAGTATACCTTAGCATCAGTTGCGGAGGAGTTTTGAGATCAACCTGAGCTCAATCTCCCCTTGCCCTGAGAACAGGAGGGAGCCCTGGGCCTGAGAATCCCTTGAGCTCAGGCCTCTCTCCCGGGACAGCATGCCAAACAAACCATGTATGAATATATGAGCTAAGTGTGACTTCTTGAAGGACTGCGGAGGAGCACCAAGAGGAAACACACGGAAACACTGGGAGAACATGCACAGAAGAATGCCAACTGGCCCAGCTGGGACTCGAACCAGTGACTTTCATGCTGTGAGGCGACAGTGCTAACTACTAAGCCGCCCTTACCCAATAGTCTCAACCCATTGTTTGATTAAAAAAAAGAAATAAATATAGTGTATATTCAATATACAAATTATATATATTTGCTACCTTATGCCAACAAAAGTCATCTCTTTTCCCCCTGGTTTCATTATAATGACCATTCTCATGCTAAAAATTGCAGCCGAAGCTAACCCGCTATGTTGAATGATCATTATAAATGTAATTTCATGGTTCATAAACATAACCCACATGTATCCACACACACACCAGCATCCTGCAGTGCTGGTCACTGTGCGTCTCATGACTTGTGTGTACCTCAGACAATTGAACATATTGAAAGGACATGTTCTGGCACATTGCACACTCATTGTAACCTAAGAGCAGATGAAGGCGAAGAGAGAGGCCTTTAGGGCATTATTTCAATGCCAGCTATGGCGCGGGTGCACGTTTGAAGCTGAAACTGAGAGGAACCTGCCTGAAGAGTAAACCAGCCAGTTGTTAAATGTTCCCCCAACTCCAAATGAACAGCCGAGCTGGGGTGTGAGCCCTTGGGCCATGCTGCCCTCCTTCTGCCAATGTCTTTGACAAGCTTAAGTAACCCTGCTCCTCCCTTAAATAGTTTATGTCACATTGCTTACAATAATTAGAGCAAATTGAGTCGGCTCCTCATTAGGGCAGGATTTGTTTATCGAGAAGTGTGGCGTGACTCTTAAGTCCCCCCTCTTGAATGGAGTTATAGCACGATGCAGAATAGCTGTTCGTAAAGCCTAGGGGAGCTGTTGAACGTTGTAACCTATTTGCTTGCAGCCTTTGTTTCTTATTTGAAAATGTGTTAGAAGAAAATACACTACGTAATTAAAAACAAAGAGGAATTCCTGGCAGCGATTTTCAAGTGATTTGCATATAGCCTTAAAACGTCTCTGCCTTATAGGAACGAGGTGATTTTAGCCTCCAAACAAAACTTAGTTCTGCTAACAAAATGAAAAATAGGCCTGCATTGTGTGAGCAGCAGTACCATGCCATTCATGGCCTGCATTCGTTGATATCAGCTCAGTGACAAAAAGCATTCTTTATGTCTTAAATAAATTGACAGTTTTGTCAAGGGCATGGTCATGTCTGTTCGTGAAACACAGGGACACAGTCATGTTAGGCCCTTTGAATTGTTAGTTATTTAGGGAAGGCAGTTGTTATCATTGCATCTTCAGTGGTGGAAATTGACAGTAACTTTGAATGCCAGACACAGCACAGGCCTTGATAAAAACCAGCGGAGAATCTCATACTAACTCTAAGGCAGAATGACAAAAATCAAATTGGAAAAATGGCAAATAGACGCAGAGCAGCAAAGTGGAGCAGTAAAACTCTTGCTGTCTAGGTTTTTTTTTTTTCAGATAGTACAACAGAGACTATAAAGTGAAGTAACTTCCTTGAATTGGTTTATGTTTTTTAACACCACAACTGCACTTGTACATTGTTTTGTTTGGTTGTGTATTCACAAATAAAACCTAGCTAACTATTAAAGAAAACTGAATATCCAATCAACATTTACTCACCTTCACATTGTTCCAATATGAGTAATTTTTTCATTTTTAAAATATCAATGAGACTCAATGTTAAAATTTAACCCATGAATGGCATGGCAATTATAGTACTTAATGAACAATCTTAAAATAATTTATATTTTCATGAAATAATTTAGGCAAGGCAACACAGCATAATATTCAGAGAATATTTGGTCCCTCTCTAAATTGAGTAAACTTTACTCAACAGCAGAGTTAAAGTTAATGAGACAATTATGGGGTTAAATAGGTGATGATTGAGCACTGATGACGCAAACCTGCTGTTAATAAGCAATTCAATTCAATTCATCTTTAAGCTATGGTCACACTGGGCTTTGTGTGTGTGAAATTCTGTCGTGCGGTGCTGCAAAAAGGGGCGGGATTAAACAAGATGATTAGACATTTAAAAAAGCGAGCGATTGCTCCATGTTTTAAATTTCTGTCTAGAGAGGTCCAGTTTTGATTCTCGATTGGTCTCACGCAGTCAAGTGATGCGATTTCGCAGGTCAGAGTTCACCAAGCTTGAACTTTGCACCGCAGCGAACTGCAAAACTTAACGCATGACCCTTAGTTTCCGGTCTGACGCATTCGCTTGCGTATGAATGCAAGTCTATGGCCCAGTGTGACCGCAGCTTTATTTGTATAGCGCTTTTACAATGTAGATTGTGTCAAAGCAGCTTTCTCCACTCCACCATGACCACCACAAAAGCTGCTCAGGATATGGCCTGGTCCAGGAAATGGAAACCTTGGGATCATCTCGTCGTTGGTCTGATTTTTCATCAGTGACATGCATCTAAACAGTCTCTGGTCAATGCATGTAAAGATTTTGGACATCTTTATGGACACTTTTAATGCTTCCAAACAGTTTGCTGCTATCATAAATTGCCCGTGTCTTGAGGTAATTCATTATTATGCAATTTATCTTGTTTGTGCAATTTGATTGGACTCGCAGGACTGATCTTTCTAATCTCCATAGACAAGAAAAAATAGTGACAACAAGTTGAAGAAAAGAAGAGGAGTAAAAGTACCAACACTGCACTAAAAATGTACT
The DNA here is from genome assembly GCF_903798145.1 of Danio aesculapii. Lineage (NCBI taxonomy): Eukaryota > Metazoa > Chordata > Actinopteri > Cypriniformes > Danionidae > Danio > Danio aesculapii. The sequence continues at coordinate 44,398,242 of NC_079441.1, read as the reverse complement.
GAAGAGAAAGTAAAAGTACACATTTTTAGAAATTACTTAGTATGCTACAATTTCTGAGGAAAAAATATTCAAGTACAGTAGTTTGAGTATTGGTATTTTGTTACTTTACACCACTGCAGATAGTCAGGACCTCAGTTTAACATCTCATTCCGAAAGACGGCACCCACTGATGGTATGGTGTCCCCTTCACTTTTTACTGGGCATTTGACTCGCACAGACCACAATTGAGCACTCCCTGCTGGTACTAACACCACTTCCAACAGCAACCTAGTTTTCCCATGTGGTCTCCAGGCACTGACCAGGATCAGCCCTGCTTAGCTTCAGTGAATCACCAGTCTTGGACTGCAGGGTGATATGGCTGTGGCATGAATAAGACAATAGTCAGCCTTATTGCTGCAGGGGAAAACTGTTCAATAAAGTTATCACTGCCATTGACTGCAGCACTGCCATAAAGATGTAGTGGTGTGAAATATTAAATTGACATTTTACTTTTATAATTACAAAAATAATACATGTTTGTGCAGAGAGTACTGTTTACCTCATACTGATCTGAAGATAACAGGGGATTATCTGCAATTAAAAGGCACCAGATGAACTAGTGCACTGATCTGAGCACTAATGAATTAGATTGATTCAGCTGCTCTCTATCATTTATATTTGCATATACACAAATAAATAAAAAAACACAAACAGAACTGACTGACAACTGAATTACTAATAGAATACATAATAAATGCCTTTAAATCTTTCATTATTCACCACAGACAAACTAACACCGGGATGCAGTGACATCCATTTGCTGAAAGCTCATGTTCTCACTCATGAGTCACTCTCTAAGTCAGTTTCTACCTAAAATAACTGCACTTTATACAAGTAAAAATATCACCTCTGATCTTGTCTTCAGATAAAGTGCAAATTGTTGTCATTACCAATGAGTTAAAAGCATTCATGTTTTGCATAAGTAATAATTCAGTCCAACATCTTAGCCTTTCCTCTTGTTTTTCTTCCATCAAATTACCAAAAACATCACATAGTTATCATAAGTTGTGAAAACATAAAAAAGTGCACTGTCATTTCATCTCTTCAACAATGCTGGAATCAAAAGATGTGAAGTTTTAATAGAATAAGGCATGTTCAATTTATTTTTATATCCTCAATCCCATGACCATGCATCAGTGTCCATGAATTCTCAATGCAATCTCTCTACACCTGTTCCTTTTAAATTGATACATCGAAGCAGCACTTCTTTTGTCAAGATATCCATTGCTGTTCTCATATTTCCATATTTTCAATTTTCACCTCACCCGTGGTCAGAAGTTACCAAACCGACAAACACAATGCATCTCTGCCATGTTCTCTGAGAAAGTGATATGGCGCTGGTGATCGCACACTTTTGAAGCCGTTGCTTCTGTGTCATCCCAGGGGACTGAAACAACCCCTACCTATCAAAGCGGGTCTCGGTATCAGGTAAAATGCTGAGTGAAATGAGATGAGAGTGAAAGTGTGTGCGCATATACATTTTTATGAGAATGTGAATGATGAGAATGTTTCAATGTTCTCTCTTAACGGTGCATGCTGAAATTCAGTGGCCAGCTTTCACAAAATCATCTCCATCTTTAGCCTTTAGGTCCTGTTTACACCTGGTATTAAAATCTTTCTTAGGTGATCAAATTCGGACAGCTGCGACACGACACTGTTTACAGCTGGCTGTAAAGTGCAAATGTGCCTCCTGTGACCACTTGAGATAAAAATTTTGAGGGGAAAGATGTTTCAAGCAGTATGCTATTTATGTACCTGAATTAGATTGTGAATGCCACATATTAAAATTATAAATGTATATTTATGGCCAATTTCACATGCATTGTAGAGTTTTTGGATTTTATTAAATGCACTTCTAATGTTGTTGACTACTCTGTATATTTATTCCTTCATTTTCTTTCGGCTTAGTCCCTTTATTCATATGGGGTTGCAACAGTGGAATGAACCGCCAACTTATCCAGCATATGTTTTACAAAGCGGATGCCCTTCCAGCTGCAACCCAGTACCGGGAAACACCCAAACACACTTATTCACACACATACACAACGGCTAATTTAGTTTATTCAATTTGCCTATAGTGCATGTCTTTGGACTGTGGGGGAAACCCATGTATATATATTATTGGTCCCCCTAAATTATTAGTCCCCCCTCTTTATTTTTTTCCCCAATTCCTGTTTAACAGAGAGAAGACTTTTTCAACACATTTCTGAACATACTAGTCTTAATAACTCATTTATAATAACTGATTTATTTGATCTTTGCCATGATGACAGTAAATAATATTTTACTAGATATTTTTCAAGACACTTCTATTCAGCTTAAAGTGACATTTAAAGGCTTAACTAGGTTGATTAGGTTAACTAGGCAGGTTAGGGTAATTAGGTAAGCTATTGTATAACGATGGTTTGTTAAGTAGACTAGCGAAAAAAAGGGGCTAATAATTTTGAAATTAAATGGTTCATAAAAAATTAAAACTGCTTTTATTCTAGCAGAAATATAACAAATAAGACTCTCTCCAGAAGAAAAAATATTATCAGACATACTGTGAAAATTTCCTTGCTCTGTTAAAAATCATTTGGAAAATAATTAAAAAAGAAAAAAAAAATATTCAAAGGAGGGTTAATAATTCTGACTTCAACGGTAAAAAAAAAAAAAAAAAAAAAAAATATATAATATATATAAGCATCCAATAACATTACAGACAAATACATTATATATTATGACATTTTGAAATCTTTAGGCATACATATTCCACCTTCATTATCTATACAGTGCACCTGCAGATCAGCTACAGGCATAATTTCCATCCATACTCCAATCATTGTCCACCTTCTTAAAAATAAATCCAAATTCTTTTCTGATTTCAAGCTTAGGCAAGTAACTGAGAAAGCACCAATCACCTCATCAGCCTCATTTTTAAGATGTCATCATGCACTGTAGACTTCTTGCAAAAGATTTTACAGTATGTAAAATATGTACAGTATATGTAATCATATTATATTTAATCAAATTAAAAATGCATTAACATATACCGACACATTTTTAGTATTTGTACATGTGCATACATGGCGCAACATGGTGCATCTCAAAAAACATTTTGCACTATGTTTGCACCTATATTTTGACCGCTTGTGTTTGTAGCCATGTAAAATGAATAGTAACATCAGTCATAAGAGGAAAATCATATATGTTTCTCCAGGGTCATTCATAGACCATTTGCACTTTTACACTCTTTAGCTTTTCCGCTTTCTCTCATTTTCTCAAGTACTCTGGCCAGCTGTCATTATAAGCCTCTTTAACTGATATTTGCTTTTGCCCTGACTTTGAGCCTGCTGACTGAGCATCTGATGCCTGTGATTACTTCTCAAGTTGTTTGGAGGAGTAACAGCCTACAGCTGCTGATGGCCACAAGTTCCGCCCATCTCATTCTGGGGTTAATTTGACAGATTATGGGCTTCTCTCTCCATTGAAGTACTTCTGTCATAGGACTCAGAAAGATATAGAATTTGTGTCCCCAAGATTGCTATAATCAGAGCCGACTCACAGTTCCAGAGTTCATTAGTGTAAAGACGTGATGGGGGGTAAGATTGCATATGGCAAAGATTTGCTCTTGTCGCTTTTTGATGTGCCACAAATAAAGGAGGGATTATGTTCAACAGCGAGGACATAACTAATAATCTACTTAAAGCTGCGCATTAGCTTTTCCTATGGGTTAGAACATTTTAATTTCTTTGAACCTGGTGCATGTGTGGCCTTCTTCACCAAAAAGTGACCCCACACATTCTAATTAGGAAGAACCAACATGGCTTATATTCAAGAGAATGGGGACATGGGAGTTAAAATGTAATGCAGGACTGATGCAATGTTCATTAGAGTCTTGTAAACATTCTTTTGCTTTTAACTGCTTTGTTGAAATAGCTTTGATCCTCAACTTAGCGCTGCACAGTTGGTGTGGCAGCAAAATATTTCAAATCCTCTTTGATCTGCGGAGGACCCCAAATTTGAAATTGCCAGCACTTAAGGAATGTTACTGAGTATTTTGTCACTAATTAATTTCTTCCTTAAAATGTGCATTTATTAAGGCAGACAATATTCAACTCTTAGAATTTCATTAAATATATATAAAAAAAGTTTGGGGGAAACACAAAATGTCAAGTCTTCAGTTTTCTTGGTAATTTCTTGCTTTTAAACAGTGAACTCATTCAACAGAGTCCCCTGGAGCGCTCTGGAAGGTCTGTCAACTTCTGTCCTTCCCAAATATTCTGAACAATGAACATGTGGTAAAGTGTGTCAGTGGTGTTGTTGAAGCAGCACTAACATTAATAGCAATGGGAGGTCAAGGCCAATAAAAAAAAGTCAGAATAGAAAAACAACCAAAAAAGGAGCACAAGAGGGCTATGTAGTTTATATAGCTCTGGCCTCATTATGGATCTTCATTTGATTTCCATAAATCAGAACATCTTCACTAACTGTTACGTGTCACCACATATTTATTTTGTATTATTTTATTTTTTTGTCTCATTGTGTTTTTCTTTTTACCACCCCAGTTCACTCCATTGTTTGTTCTGCCTCTACTACTGTCCCTGGTTGGCTGTTTCCCTTTTCACTGCTGCAACCAATCCCATCACAGCTTCATTCTCATTGGTTACTGCTTTGCAACTCAGATCAAGGTTCAGCCAATCACCTCTCCTTTAAAAAGTCTTCAGTCCAGCAATTTGACAGTCAAAATCGGAAAGCATGAAAACGGTAACTATGAAAGATGTAGTCTCCCTGAAACTGTATAGCATGTGTTCATGGAATGTACAAAAATATGTAATGAGCGCAAAGCAATTTTTTGAAGGATTAAAGAGTTAAAAATAGTCAATTTCTCCTTAAAAGATATTCTAGAAGGAAGCGATAAAAAGGTAAATAATGAACTTTTTAGATATTTGAAAGACATTTTTAAGATTTAGATTTAATAGATAGGATATAATAGGTTTCCCTTATGTGTGTGTGTATTATTTTCATTTTTATTTATGTATTTATAAATAAATAAATATATTTATAATATAAGTAATTATATATCTATAAATATATATAAATATTTAAATATATATCTATTTAATAGTAGATCCAAGTAGTATTCCTTACTAATCCCTCAAGATTTCCAACCATGTTGGGCTCCATACTCCAATTCAGTAGGTGGCGGAAAATGCACCTTAAAGTTGGTTTGCCTACCGCCAGATAAACCCCAGAAGAAGAATTTGACAGTCTTTTGGCTTGCATTGACAGTTTGTGTTTGTGGTTTTATAGTGGAAGACAAGTAGGAATAAATAATAAGTGTGTGTATTGTGTTAAGCGCATTTGAGCATCACATGTTATTTGCACATTTATTGAATGCAGATGTTGCCAATTCATGTATGCAAATTCATCTTCAGATGGCGCCTTTATAGCAATGTGCATGCAGTCGATCGCTCCGATTACACTGGGAAAACCGGCAATCATTGCAAATTGCATTTTAATGTTTGGCTGGTCAACTGTATGGTATGGAAACCTTATTTACCTGCTAGACATGCAGATGATTCCATCCCATACAGCTGCCATTGCACGGCTCAAAGATACTTTGTAGTGTGCAATTGAACACAATTGGCTCTAAGAGTCACCAATGGAAATAAAACAAACACACACAAGACATGCACGTACACCAGACATGAAGTTGGCGTGGAGCAATGCATGTTCTCACGTTAATTTTATTGTTAGTAAATCTAAACGTGAGTGTGAAATCTGGCGTACGCAATGTTTTTGTGCGTATGCAGCTTTGATACATGAGGCCCCTGGTGTTTCGAAACACTTTGGTCACTTGACCTGAGTGTTTTGAATCACCTTAGTCATGTGATCTGTTTATTCCGGATCATTCTATGGTACAGTGTTTCAAAACACTTGCACTTTGGAATCTCAACACTGTGTCGAAACGTCAGTTTCACGTCTGCCATCCCTACAGATAGGTAGGTAAGTAAGTGACTTGACATGCATCTCAATACATAGGTTTACAATTGTCTAGAACTGCACTAGGTAAGAGGGTGTGTGCCCACCCTTGTGTTTTTGGTTCAGTTGTTAGATTTATTTTTCATATCTTTTGTTTACTAGAATAAATTAGAAGGGCCTTTTTTTTTTTGAATATTAGAAAGGCTGTCTTGGTTTTGTCTTGGTTTTGGTCTTGGTTCTTTAGTGCCACCCATAGCCAGTCTTTCTAAAAATGGTTTATTATTTCTAAAATTGTAAATGACTCGCTCACTGTTTCACCATCACCACTTGAAAATAAATCACTATTATTTGTAGACAAGTTATTGTCGCCTGTCTTTACTTTGGAGCACAATTTTCTTTTGAGTTTATTTTAACCAAATCCTCCGTCCAAGTGTGCAACTCTAGACTACCCAGGGGTTGTAACACTAACCTTTTAATTAATTGCAACAATTAGCCATTTTCAATAATGCTGGTTTGGACAACTGAAAGTTCAACATCCTCTGTCTGTAAACAAGGGCTACACTTAGGTCCAAATAATTAGTGCGAAATCGAACTAGCAGCACAGTCCAAATAACAAATGTCCCATGTAACCCAGCCAATCTGATTGATTTGGCCAAGTTTGGTTAAAATTTAATTTAGATTGTAAGTGGTATTTGAAACCTCTCCTAATCCATTGGACTAGACATGTAGATGTAATTTTTTCTGAAAATTGGAACCTTTACATATTTCAATAATGAGATAAACAGAAACATTTGTTGTGTTTACTCTTGTCTGTGCATTGCAGGAATGTAATAGAGAACTATTCATTAAATGTACATCAAACAGCACACGCTAACACTGCGTTAGTTTTACACACAACGTCACCTGTATTGGAATCACTGGCTGGACAAATATACTGTTAACATCAATTAGCAAATTACATTATTATCTTCCTTGTGTTTATATAGGTAACAAGGTTATCTGCGTCATCGAGTACAATAACCAGTTTAACACAAATGAATGTATAAAATAATATAACTGTCAAAGCTGCTATATTATGCATTGATATACTTAATGTGTTCTCACAGTGCATATCAGCCTTATAACCTTTCAGATATTACAATGCAATTACAGTTTGAGGAAAGGAACTTAACACTGACAATTAACTACATATTCAGCAATCTTATAACTCTTAAATAAGAAGAGTTAAGTGTCTTTTAGCTTTGATTCATTTTAAAAGCATGGTAACTCTGTATCATGTATTATGGACGGTATTTTTGCACTATATACAATATCAATTAATGCACTAACTGCACTGCGTTACTATGGTAAAATGCTACTTTTGACTCAGTCTAATACAGTAATATAGTGTGAGATCTTATACAGCCATATTGCACTGCTACGAGTGTGATATTGCATTTATACAACAGTCCGACTACATACTCGTGTAGATAAAAAAGAAAATCAAACATGGAGAGTATAAAAATCCTTTTGTGTGAGGAATTACTTTCTTCCGCTGTTCATTCACATCTGCAGCTGACCTCAGAATAGCAGAAACTGTTGCTACTTCACAAATGTCACTTTAGAGCTAGTAATTAAATGATTGTCTTGCGTAATTTCTAAAGTGATGACAAAACAGGTGATTTTGCTGACATTTTAAGATTATAAGGCTGAACGGCATGAAATGCCATTAGTATACAGTTTTCCCAGTATTTCTCTTTTGCAATTGGGATATCACAATAATTAACCCCGATAAAAACAAAGTAAAGCAAATACTACCAGATTACTGGTATACAACACTAGAATGTTACTTACCTGATTCATAATAATTTGATAAACTGTAGTTTGAAATTACGCTGATTGGGTACATTTTTCTCCTCTAAGGGCTTATTATGTGGTCTCTGTTGCCATTTTGAGGCGGAATGTAAACTGTCTTTGCTCTGCTCAGTATGACAGTCTGATGGCCGCCAACGAGCTGTATCCCCGAAATTATAAATATTTAAAATAGGCACTATCCTTATAAATAAACTGCACATTTGCAATCTAAACAACATTCTTGCCTAAAAAAGCCTCAAAAGTACATTATGTTGTCCAACAGCTGCAATTATTGTCCAACTGTAGTGAGTTTATTGATCTGCTGACACTCTAAATGGGTGAAGTAATACAGAAGGGTGAGGAGGCTGTACGAGTGCTGTTATTGCAGAATATTGCATGGTTAACAGCCAATCAGACTCAAGAACCAGATGCTCATTCTGTTAACTTTGCAAATAAGTGTCAGCTATACCAATGATTGGCTTACATCACTAACATCTTTATGATGTTGACACATTTTTGTGCTTAAAAATTAATGCAAAGAGAATTTATTTACACTGGGTTGTTTGTATGTTCTGATTTTGCATAGTCAGACACATTGTTGGGTCAATATATTTTCCCAACCTGTAATCAAAGGACGAAAATTTGCTTTGATATTAGTGGGGACCTAATTAAACTAATGATCTTATGAAGCTCCTAATTTCCACATCCAACACAATCACATGTCAATTCGTAACATTTTGATTTAGTGGTTAATTCGTACAATTCAGTAAGATTTGTTCATCACCCAATTATGGTCGTGTTTAGGGGTGGGGTTGGATGCCACGCCTCCTTTTTAAAATCATACATTTTCATACGACTGAATTCTTAAGTGACAAAACGTAAAATACTTATGTTTTCTCGTGATATTAGGCTGCCACATCTCACCTGTGTCTTAGACAATAAGCCTGAGTGGAAAATATCCTTGAAGTTTTGGCACTGCGAACATGTGCTACACAAATGTACCTTCTCACTTAACTGCAGGAGAAGACAAATATGTTCCAAACTCGAATAGACAATGTGATTAGACCCCCTGGGTCCCACTTTATGTTGTGTCGCTTATACCTGTGAACTTACATGGTAACTAGATATGTAAGTAGTATGTAACTACAGTGTATGTACACACTGGTACTTAGTTTTTACTTGTGTATTACTGGTGTAACTACACACATGTAACAATACACTGAATAGTATGTGTAAGTTCAAATGTGTAGCAGGACATTGGGAACAACACTAAAAAAATACACATCTGTAACCAGATTTGTGCATTGTGTAACAACAATATACTTGCAGGTGTTTTCCCAGTTCCACACCTGTTTGCATACCATGTACTTCTGAACACTGTATTAGAATAAAAATGGCAGAACTAACCCTGCATTAGAAAGTTTTACCTTGTGATACCAGTGTAATTACAGGGTAAATCATCAGGAACTGTCCACTCAATATAAAGTGTAAAATGGTCACAAATTACTGTGTAATATATAAAAATATATAAAACCTAAGCCTTTGTGCAACTGTTTAACAACAGCAAACTTCTGCCAATAAGTATAAGTGTATATAGAAATATACAAATACCTTATGTTTATATGTTGTTTTAAGGCAAACTGTAGAATCACATCAGTAATTCACATTAAAGGGGTAGTTTACCAAAGATTGTGTTATTAATGTCCTGTTACACATTTGAATTTACACATACTACTCAATGGGTTGTTACATATGTGTAGTTACACCAGTATTACACAAGTAAATACTATGTACCAATGTGTTCATACACTTACCAGTTACATACTACTTACAAATCTAGTTACCGTGTAAGTTCAGAGGTATAAGCGAAGCTTAATATAAAGTGGGACCAAATCCTGACTGTAAATATATGTTAATCAGAGTTGACAGAGCATTATTTTAATTTAAAAGCTATTGAATTATTGGTAGGGACATGTCAGTAATCTGTGGATATTGATGCGGACACATCCTTACTCCCCAAAAAGATATCCCTACCTATAATCCTTACTCCTTGACCTACAGTAACACTTAACTGTGACTTATTCCTACAATCAGAGGGAAATGATAAAGAACAGTGATGTAACCAATATTGCAAGTCTAAACATGAAAAACTCTAAACTTCTCCCAAATATCTGAACTGATGATTAGAATGATGTTCCAGGATCAATAAAGATGCTGATCCAGCCACTGTGTACTATTGAATGCCTTTTTAAGTAAAATTAAGACAAGTAGTATGCTCAAACTTGAAAAACTGCACTTTAAACGCCCAAATCATGCATTTATTTCACCAAAAAGACAACATGTGGAATGGACTCTGCTGTTGCAGGCTTAATTATGCTGTCGGGGGATGGGGCTCTCAGACTCCTATGATGTTGAATGACAGTATAACCTTATAAATGCAATGCACTTGACGGCTGAGTGCGTATAAGTGCATATTGTATAGTGTCATTTGGAAGACAGCTATTGTCAAAAGAATGTCTGCTGGGATCATAATAAAGTCTGTACTGCATAATGTACTACAATGTATGTATAATGTATTTAAGTTGTAAATTTAGTCGCAAGAGACTGTAAGGTAACTGGGGAAAGCAGAGGTGAGTAGCAGTCATGCACAAATCCCGATGGCCTAAAATCCGCTTCTTCATGCCATTGTCCTTGATTTCACAATCCAGTACTGTTTGCCATTGAACGTGAGTGTGAAAAGACTATGTCAACATGGTTTGCAAGGTTACAGTTTTTTTTTTTTTTTTTTTGTGCTGTAGACCCATGGGTGATAATTGTCCTGCGGCAATGGCAAGACTGCCACAGCGATGGCCTGGGGTGTCCTAGCAGTTGTAATAGCATACTGTGATGCAGCTGTTGAGTGTGTGGAGTACAAGCATAATCAGTGCAATTGACAGCATTCTATGGATTGTGGAGAGGGAATTGGCTTTCGTGAAACAGAAAGTACGTTTGCTCCATCAATATCCTCGAAATCCTTCAAATGCAAGATTGCGATACAGGTTTTTTAAATGCATTGGTGATGACTTCAATTTATTTTTCAGAAGAGTTGGCCTTATTGTGGTAGATGTATGCAGTATGTGTGATTTAACTATGACAACTGACAGCCACTGAGAACCTAATAGTTCACTTCTTCAGACGGTCATCATTTTACGTGTATCAAAATGATTGTAAAAGATGGACATTGAGTGCATTTACATAGACCCCAATAATTCAATTTTAATACAATTAAGACAATACTCTGATTAAGAGTCTACCAGGTAAACAGCAATTTTTGATTAATTTAATTTGATTAAGGTCATAATCAAGCTAAAGAGAAATCTTTATGAGTATGCCGATTTTAGTTGCATTATTGAAGTGCAGTACAGACATGTTAACACTGCAATTAAAGTATTACCGTCGTGTAGGACTTTTTTCTGTGTTATGCGATAGGATAGTCCACACACACGGCTGTCTGACACTATTACCTGCACCTACTGGGTCAGTGAAGACCACAGACACCTGCATCATGAAATGCAGACGTTTTTTTCTCCCATTCAGTGTGTGGTATGAAATTCCATTGAAACAACTCTCTTCCAGGAGTTCATAGTTGCATCCAATATTTCATTTGTCATGGGGGGCATTCATGAAATGTTCCCAAATGAAAGTGAAAGTGCCAATTTGATTAGTGATGTCCATGTAAATGTAGTCAATGTCTCTCCTTTTCATGCGGTGCAGCTAAACTTGGCCTAGATATGGATGTTGACATTTTGTATCAGTGATAGTATTTAGAGTCTGCACATCAGTGAGTATAGTAAGGTATAACTGCATCATAGATATGTTGGTGTTTTAACCTGATTGATTTATAGCATAGATGTGTGTACACTTCAGAGTAAAGACTTCAATTATTGCTTAGATGAAAACAATCAAGTCTACACCATTAAAGATCACACACATGCACAAAACATGCATATCTACTTCAAGGATGTCTTGCTCGATTGCAGGCATCTTACCAAACCTCTACAATGAACATATTTCTACTGGCAGCTTCTGTACTTAATACATAGAAAGTCTCTCATGCAGCAGAATCCAGAAAAAATGTACACATTTAATAAATGGTAATATCATTTGACAGCTGTTTCCCATTTCTACATGTTTATTTCATCTTGAACACCTTTGCATTTTTGACCATTTTGACCAGAAGTTTTAGACCACATGACAATGCTTGTGGCTATTTATGCTACAACAGTCAGTTCTTGACTGAATTCAGAGCTGTGTCTCAACTTCCTTAAGTATGAAAACTGAATTTCTTAATTGAAAATTTGCTGGTTTTCCTTTAGATACTCCTTATTAATTTTCCAATATTTCATTTGGTATTATTATTTTTAAGGCCATGTCTTTGTCTGTTCCAAGTCCCTAATTCCTACCTGAAACATATCTACTAAAATAATGTATTCAATAAAATGTAAACCCTTTCCAAATGCAAATGCAAAAAAAAAAAACTTTAAAAAACATAACCTACTTCTTTCTTGTTCTATTGATACAACACATTTAGGAACAAACTCGCAAGGGGGGGGGTTAGGTGATCTTAACTTAAGGAGGTACTTCAGTCCAATTTATTTAATCCACCCATGTCTATCCACTTAGAGCATCATGTTTAATTAAATTTTTAAATAAAACAATGCATCTTAAACTTTTTTTTGTTGCGTTTTTCACTGTCATTCTTCCCCTTTCTTGATTTGATCTTTTTATTGTTTCTGTACTTGGTTCAGCTCCTTTCTATCACCCACTAAAAAGACCCTCACTTTTTTATCTCTTATGATACACCTTATGTAGACTTTTGCTAAATGATACCTGTACAAGTCCATACACTGTCAGAAATAAAGGTACGCAAGCTGTCACTGGGGTGATACCTTTTGAAAAGTTACAAGTTTGTACCTAAAAGCTCCATATTAATATCTCACGGGTACATATTAGTATCTTAAAAGTACAAAAGTGTTCCACCTAAAAATTTTAGGTACTAATATGCACCCGTGAGGTATCAATATGGACCCTTCAAGTACAAATGTGTACCTTTTGAAAAGGTACCACCCCAATGACAGCTTCCGTACCTCAATTTCTGAGAGTATAGGGTGCCCAATTTGTCAGATTTACTCTCTGATGTGTGGTAAAAACATCCCCTTTGCATCCTTGATGCGGCCTTCATTGAAGCCTGCACTACTGCAGTCTCCATGCAGCTTAAAATTATTTCTCTGAGGAAGTCTTCAAGTTCGAAGTGTCCCATTTGGTATAAGGCCTATAACTGTTCTAATTGCTTCCTCACAGCCCAACTTACCAGATCTAATACAAACAAGACTATGGCCTGATCATCCCAAAGGAGGAAGCAATAGAGAATCATATGTATATGACAATAACAAGTGCATATTTTTATTGTCTCTCATATCATAGTCCATATAATAATTAATTATGTGGAAAATATCATGTAAAAAATAATTAAATAAATAAAATTTCTCCCTCATTCCCACAGCCAGTAATTCAATATCCTTGTTACATAATGTATCGTTCACAGTAATGTGTGCTGGGCAGCACAAGCATTCATTAACAAACAGTGGCAGTCCACCTCCTTTGCTCTACCACAGCACACCTGTCCTTCATCCACATCCACTAAATGCAGTTCAGCCAATGAGCCTGGTATTCTCTCACTCCACCACATCTCACTAAAACACATAAAACTGACGATACTTCAGTTGCAACCTTCAAAGGGTCATTAATGACTTCATCTTGCTCCCTAGCAATAAAAAAATCCCATTATGATAACAGGTTTAAATGGCTGGTATCAACTTTTATCTGTTGTTTCCTGATACTCCTAAATCTAAAGGTGTGTAACCTGCCGGAAATACACCACCGGCTTACACTAGCACCTTTTCAAGTGAGTGAAGTGAGGCACACATGTTCACAGTCATCAAACCTTGATACAAAATTTAAAAAAATACAACAAATACAAAAAGCTAAAAATGTCCAGAGCTACTGTGTGAGACTGCCACACGCATGAGACTTTTTTAGAGATACATGAACCCAGTGCCAATACATTTACAATACATTATGCTAATTGAATTGAAATGAATCAAAAGCAATAATTCTATGTAAATGTTTCTGAGTTGACTGTCTCTATGAATGTATTCAAATATTCAGCTGCTCTTTACAGAGTGAGAAAACAAATTCCAAGGATAAAACTCTAAAACATAAAAAGGCACACACATATTGAGTTTGAGACTCTTTACAAGTAAGATAAGCCAAAAGACTAAGATCATAAGTAAACTTTCTGATGAAGACTCCTGTACACTTTTATATACTTATATGCATTTCATATTAATTGTATAAAGTACCTTTAGCCACCTGATCAGCCACCACAGCACCGGTAACCCAATCTAAATATTAATACGTTTCCTTGACTGATTTCAGTGTTACCTTGGATAGTACTGTTTTAGGTTCATCGAATGCAATCAAATTGATTTATCAAAGCTGACAAACAACCATCAACAATAATGTAGACAGCGGACCATTATATTCAAAGAGATGGATGTAACAACGTAGCTTGTGAAAATCTGTTGTTTCCATTTTTTTTCTGATAAATCGTTAGTTCTTTTGAAAGTCATATTTTTTTGTACCGGTTTAGCCAATACTTTTTTGTACAATGCTGAAAGTTTCTTTAATATATATATATATATATATATATATATATATATATATATATATATATATATATATATATATATATATATATATATATATATATATATATATATATATATATATATATATATATATAATTTTATTTCTTTTTTTTTCTTTTTTTTAAGAAACTTTCAGCATTTTCAAGACATTTCTTATTCTTTAGCAACTATTGATTTATATTGTAACATTAACAGCAGCTGGGATCTGAACCTCAACACTGAACATCATTTGAAGAGAACAGTTTGTTTCCTCTATCTCTGTACGATCTCTGTTGTGGAATCAGTGTACACTGTATGATCAGGGTCAGTACTGTATATTTTATTTTGGTCAGGTAACTCACTGTGGTACTGTGGCAACATTGTGCACATTACATAGATAAATGTATCTGCTTCCTGCCTGTTATGTGTGAATAAAGTACTAATCGAAATACTGATTTTGATCATTCGCAAGATTTAAATGGCTTTGTTACCATTTTGTTTTTAATGACAAAAACAAAATGTATTGATAATTAAATAAATAAATAAAAATTATGTCTATGCTATCTGTTTTTCAATTTACTTAACTGTTCATGTTTTTCTAATTTTTTTTTCTTTTTTTTGGATTTTGCTTGTTTGCCCAAATAATTGCTTGCTGCCTCTTAAATAGGGAACAATGATGTAAAATGATGGTAAAGGTGTTACATTTTATTTTGTTTTAAGATGCTCTTTTACAGTGTAACTATTGATTTAACTACTTAACAATAATAATTTCACTCATGAAAAACCATCATGTCCCTTCCAGGGGTCCGTTCTTCGTATGTGGATAACTCAATTAGATGGATTTGGTTATTGACGATTTGACACAATCCAGGATCGTTTTGTTCTTCAAAATTTACCTGAGAGTTGTTGTCATAGCAACAGGTCTGGTAGCTCAAACCTGCCTGGGAGCAGGCTTATTTCATATAAACAGAATTAGATCAGGTCTTTTCAAGCAGAGGTAATACTGAAAGTATGTACCAAATGCTGATATTTTCTTACATTAGTAAAATAGTAAAATGTATTAAATATAAGTTGTTTTTTTCTACACTCCGAAGTAAAAGTACAAAAACTGCCACGGGGTGTTCTCTCCACAAGGGGTTCAAAGAGAATATTTATTAATATGACTTTTTAGATACAAATGTGTACTACATTAAGGTACCGACCCAGCTTTAGTATAATTTGTGTGTGATAATATCCTCATGTTATTATTATTATTATTATTATTATTATTATTATTATTATTATTATAATTATTATTATTATTATTATTATTAAAGGAATAATAATTTATGCAGTCGGGCACACATTTTGACAGCTAATATACCGGTCATTTGATGCTTTGCAAAAGTTGCAGACACCTTTACAAATATCAAAATGCTTTTTTGATGCAAAATTAATATAAACAGACAGTTATTAAGAAACCTGAATAGACCTAATATTAAAAAAGAATAAATAAATAAATAAAATAAAATAAAATAAAAAATCTGTTCTAAAAGTAAAACTAAATAAATTGCTAAATACTCTTGACACATGAAAGTGTAAAGCATGTAGCCCACAAGTTACTGCATATCCTTTAACAGTTTACCACAAATTGTATATAATTTTGCTCTCATGGATAATTGAATGTTAAGCAGATGATGTCATTATGCTACTCTGCTGTCAGCCAATCGTTGCATTGCTGATCAAGATTTCGGGGGTCGATAGACCTGTCCTTCACAACACACGCAGCGATCTCAGATCAGTTCATCCAGACATTTTAATATGATTCATGAACTTGTTTGAAGAACCAAATTAGCCAGAGATCAGTTGTCAAGATTAAAAGGTCCAGGATCTGACAAATCATCTTTGATCATTTAAACAAGTTATGAAGAACGGACCCCAGATCCTTAAATAGTCAATGTTTACTTTACATCTACTGTATCTTGGGGAGAATTACAGTAACTGTAAAAAAATATAAAAATAAAAATAAGTAAAGAAAAGTAGACAATAATAGGTGCTTTAGATCAGGTAGGGTCAATAATTCAGCTGTTTGGCACACATCTGCCAAAATCTATTTTCTGGACTTTCTTTGTCTGATGTAAATCTTTATGCTATTAATAGCTGACTGAAAAAAATAAGGTTTTATTAGCTTGAATTAGAGCTGTGCGATACTGGCAAAAATCTGACATCATGATATTTTGTATTTCTCTGATATGTATTGCGATGTAAATACAATTTAACCAGATGATTTAGCAGGTTTATTTGGATTAATTGGAGGGATTTTGTAGGGGAGTGAATCTCGAATAATATAAAACAAATACATTACAAACATAGGTAAATAAAGTATAGTAGATATAGTAAAGATAACAGTGAATTATAGTTTTCAAGTATTCACTATTCAGGTACAGATACTTAATAATCAACACTGCATACGCTTCATTGTATATTATTTAATATTTCTTAAAGTTACAAAAAACTTTTAGTTTTAAAATTTGAAATATTGAAATGTTTACAGTCACGGGCCTTAAAAAAATAGTTCACTCAAAAATTTAAATGTACTCACTATTTACTCACATTTCATTTGTTTTAATACTATAAGAGTTTAAATTATAAATTATATTCTTTTTGTGTTCATAAAAAAAAAGGGTGTAATGAAAATGGTAAGTGATTTTTGGGTGAACTATCTCTTTAACAATGCATGCAGATGATAAACGTTTACTCCATTATGATTAAACTCTATATTCCTAACATTGCATATCCGGAGATGTGACTATTGCAGATGCACACATTGTGATATCGATGCTGAAACGCTATATTGTGCAGCCCTAACTTGAATAAAGGTTGTCTTAACTTTTCTGTCCTTGGCCGAAAACTTGCTCTCAAAGTGTTAGTGCTGTGTAAGCATTATCAAATCAATATAAAAACAAATTTAAACATAATAGATTGTTGTGTGTTCTATGATATGCTGTAATACATT
Source organism: Danio aesculapii (assembly GCF_903798145.1). Classification (NCBI taxonomy): domain Eukaryota; kingdom Metazoa; phylum Chordata; class Actinopteri; order Cypriniformes; family Danionidae; genus Danio; species Danio aesculapii. The sequence goes on along the minus strand of NC_079441.1, from coordinate 44,380,683 downwards.
TAAATGTTGTTGTTTTATTTTGTCTTATTATTATTCTTTACCATGTGTATGTAGACATTACATGAAACATTATGTCATGAAAATGTATTTAAAAAGTTCTGGAAAAGTCTTGGAAAAGTCATGGAATTTTAGTAGTAAAATGTGTATGAACCCTGTATATAGTTTAAATGGTTTGCATGCTGAATGCCATAGAGTCTCTGTGAACAACATTCTCAAATGTTGCTCTGTTATTGTTTTCTGGTCTTTAGCACCTTAGACCCATACACCAAAACACAGATAGATTTGTAACTGGTGTAACAGCAGAAGATTACACATTTTAAAGCAAATTTCATTACCTTGACCATGTAGTTTGATCAATGACATCCTCAATGTCATTGTCAGATCTAATTTCCCTTATACATTTAGCATCTGGATCATATTATTCATCTCTAACATATTCTCAAAACCAACCATATTGTATACAGCTTATTCCTAGGTCTGTTATCCAGTAACAGTGCATCTTCTATTTAATTGCATACACTATATACAGTAAACTGCAGTAAATCTGTTTAAATTATTTCAAATTTTGGTAATTATACTGTTTAGTTTTATTCCAATGGTAATTATGCACTAAACATCATGTATTTTTTTTTTCTGTTTCTGTATATTGTTCATTTATTTGTATTATTGTGTGTGTGTGTGTGTATGTGTGTGCGTGCGTGCGTGCATGTGTGCGTGTGTGTGTAGTACAGTGCTTCTGGTAAATAATCACAGCACTTCACTGTTTCCACATTTTGTTATATTACCTCATTATACCAAATAATGAATTAAATTATTAACAAAACATAATACTGGCCCACCAACCTCTGAAAATTACTATGAAAATCAGAAAATATGAAGTGTAAGACCAATTTATCTAAAAACATAATCATAATAAAACATTTTGAATACTAAATCATCTTTATTTTTTGAAGTATGTCTTAAAATATTTCAGTTTCTCACACGTTTTTTTTTTTATTATTATTTTTGTTTTGTTTTTTACAGTAAAACCAAAATCAAGTGTAGTAGTGCAACAGGATTATGTTTGTCTGAGTTTTTTTATGTAAACCAACAATGCTGTGTAGTGTAAACCATTATTTAAAACAGTTATTCTTTAAATGACTTTAACTTTTATTACTTAAAACAGTCAAAATATGGTTAACCATTTGGTAGAGCAGGCAATTAAAGTTATTTATAATTCACAAAATAATTGTTTTCATAAAAATTCTACAAGCAATACCCCACAATGACAACATGAAGACATTTTTTTATCCTCGCAAATCCATATAAAAAATAAATGAATAAACTCATATGTAGATAAGCATTTGCAGCCTTTGCCTTGACACTCAAAAGTGAGCTCATGTGTATCCTACTGATCATCTTTTGGTGCATTCCAAATGGAATATATCACCCTTGGGAAGAGGGTTGTTTGGTGTCGAACTCTGCATTCCATTCAGAAGAGCTGATCCCTATGTGCTAATCCCTTCGAAGCTGTCAATCAGGAGGGTAAACCCTGGAATCGAAGTGAGACAAGTGGTTTGAGTGTTAACAAGAATCACCTGTGCTCCACACTGGTCTCGAGGCATACAGAGGAGCTCCACAACTTGCTCTTGTCTGGGTCTGCTGTCACATGTTATGTTTTGTGTTTGTGTTTCATTCATTTTCTTTCAGCTTAGTCCCTTTATTAATCTGGGGTCACCACAGCAGAATGAACCGCCAACTAATCCAGGATATGCTTTACCCACAGGATGCTGTTCCAGCTGCAACCCATCACTGGGAAACATCAATTAACACTTGTTCACACCCATACACCACTGACAATTTAGCTTACCCTATTCACCTATAGCGCATGTCTTTGGACTTGTGGGGGAAACCGGAGCCACCGTGAAGCCCTGTTTTGTGTTTATTTTATGTTTAAACTTGTTCAAAACATACATTGATGTGGTGGGGAAGGTCTGTTCGAGCCGGGAGAGAGAGGGCTGAGAAAGCATGTCCTATTAAATGCTCCCAGAGCTTGAGAATATTAAATAACTTTATTACCTGGATCGCCAACCTTGCCCTATTACATTGGTGCCAAAACCCAGAAAGAGGAAGGGAAGACATCACTGCCTGCATGACCACTCTGTCATCTACGCCATTTGGGGAAGTGATCCAGGTGCTAGCAGGCCTTCACAGAGAACAGCACCAGGCTCTCGTGGAGCAGTTCCAAGTCCTGGTGGAAGCCCATGGTGAGTACCGTAAGGTCGTCTTCTGAACCAGGAGATTCGACCCGCCATGTCATCTGCCACCCACCCTCCCCTCACACTACAGAAGATGGGGCCACAGGACACGCCCTCCATTGATTCCCACCTCCTTTTATCCATCCAGAGCTTCTTTGTGAGATTGTGGAGTGTGGAGTACAGGTGACAATTCAATTCAATTCAATTCAATTCAATTCAATTCAATTCAATTCACCTTTATTTGTATAGCACTTTTACAATTTACATTGTATCAAAACAGCTTCACATAGAAGATCATAGTAAATTGAAACAGTGTCGGTCACCTCAAGAGAAACCAGGCTCAGTTGGGCACGACCATTTCTCCTATGGCCAAACGTTTTGTGCAGAGCTGCAGTCCAGGCGCTGGAGAAGCTGGACGTCAGCAAGACTCATCTGTCCCCGGAGCATTACAGGAATCAGTCTCATGCTCTCCACTCCTCAATGACCACCACAGCTGCTCAGGATACGGCCTGGTCCAGGATTACGGAAACCTTGGGATCATCTCGTCGCTGGTCTTGGATCGAATCAGTGGCTCTGCATAGTCTTTGAGGGCCTCGGTAAGAGCATCCTCTGGTGGAAATTGAGAATAAAGAGAATAATTAGTGTAGCTCCTGTTCATAGTGTATATAAACGAGATGCAAAAACCTGCATGGGGCACATTCATGTATCATACCGCTAAGTGATGAACTGAGTGTATGCTTTACTAAAAAGATAGGTCTTTAATCTAGTTTTGAACTGCGAGAGTGTATCTGAGCCTTGGACATTATCAGGAAGGCTATTCCAGTGTTTAGGAGCCATGAATAAGAAGGCTCGACCCCTTTACTCGACTTTGCTGTTTGAGGTACTATGAGACCTGAAGACACTCGTTAACACTTACGCCACTGGCCTCTCTTCCCTCCCACAGCTCTCTGACCCGCCACACTTGCTACACCTGCTTCAGAGAAATCTGAACCTCAGACTGCAGTGAAGGTTCATCTTGCCAAAAAAGCACTGGCTACGGGTAAACTTTATGAATGTACTTTAGTGGCCCAGGACCCAGACCTGAACCTGATTGAGCATCTCTGAAGAGATCTGAAAATGGTTGTTTACTGATGCTCTCTATGCAACCTATGAAGTATAAGAAATACTGCAAATAAAAATAAGAGAAACTGCCTAAAAAAAACAAGTGTGCTAAGCTTGTAGCATTACACTCAAAAAGATTTGAGACTGTAATTGTTACCTAAAGTCCTTAAAGTATTGAATACTATAATATTGAATACGTACAGTATGCACGTGTTGTTGTTGTTGTTGTTGCTGCTGCTGCTGCTGTAAACTTACACTATTACAAACTTTTGGTCACTAGCTTTCAATTGTTTAGAAAGAATAAATGGACGAAATACTAATACTAATACTAATAAGATTTATATCTTACTTATAAACATGGGAATTACGTTCAAGGTCACTAAAGATTTGAGGTATGCATTTAACTGCTTATCACTAAGCTGGTGCCAGTCATGCAAGAAGAATTTATTTGTGTCATTGTCTGGGTTGAAATGGCAGTACTTGAAATTTGTGCTGGTAGGCTTTTCTGAATGAGCAGCTTCTGATCTGAAAGAAAGTGCCGAGGATGACATTTGCAGGAGTTGAGACTTATATTTGCTATTTTAATTTCAAAAGAAGTGAAAGTAATTTATTGACTGAGTGCACAGAGTCCTGTGGGCATATCTCTGCTCTGCCTCTCCGGCACGTCTGGCGGTCTCACTGGGGTGTGGGTATTTTAGGCTATTGTGCACTTGCTGATTGTAAGATGTGCTGTAATGATTAGAGTAGCTTATCTGAGCTGCACTTAATTCCCCTGAGACTGGAAGGAATTTGCATACAATCATGACCCATAGGTCTGAACAGCTTGATTAGCCATATTTCCCTCCAGAATACAGTCACTGTGCACCAAGGTTAAAGATGCCAGCACTACAATTCTACCCAAAAACAATGATGACAGGTTGAAAAATATCTCTCAGCAGTGGCAAGTCTTTAGGGTCTGTACATGAAAGGACTGTAAGCATAAACAATTTTTTATCATACACAATTTAGGCACAAGTAATATAAATCATTTGAGCTCCACACGTCAACCACATTAATAACCCTCCCATTCTTTGTGGTGAAATTAAATATTTACATCTCATGACCAGACTACTGAATCAAATAACAGTTATTGAATTTAGATATTTAAAGTTCCAAACACTTGTGCATTGCAATATGCACCGCAAGCACCGTGGCAATAATTGCTGCCATCAAAACAGGCAGATTAATGGTTTTCGCCAAGTAGTAAGTGGCTGTATGCTATAGTGAGCTTCCCATCTTTCATCTCACATTGTGATAATTTAATTTTTACCCATATACAAATTGCATTAAAGACATACTGAGACGTCCTGTTGTTGTAAATTGGCTGTGAATTTATGAGCATCTCAGCTTGCAGTGTTAAGTTTATCATAAGGAATATGTATGTTTGTAGAAACATAAGGCTTAGGTCATGGATACTATTCTCTCATCGGTCTTTCCCAGCTGGAATTATTGTCTCACTGTTTGTCACAATGTAAGTCATACCCAAATCACCTTGACCTGTTAAGGCAGAAGAAGTGTGATTTCCTACCAAATAGCCTGCTTTGTATAACTACTTTACACAGGAGGAGATGCCATTCCAAGAAGAAAAAAAAAAAACTCCTTCATTTCCAGGGTTTAGTCACTTGAGAAATGAAGTAATTTGTCATACATGTTTTCCTGCTGAGTTTTAGGCAAGAAGCTATTGTTTTCCAAACTGTATTCTTCTGAACTGTTTCTGACTTTTGACCATACGCCGGCTGTGTGGTCAGCGAGTGTAAAACTAGATGTGACGGGTGTTCGATGACTGCAGGGCACTGATGCAGAGACTTTTATAAAACTGAAATGACAGACATGTTGTCCAACCACAGGGGCTGACAGAGAGAGAAATGTCTGTTTTGATCTTTGAACAGGTGTAAAAACCTGTCAGTAATATATTTCTGAGAACATGAAGGTCCAAAGGAAATGAAGTGTAAAATGTGATTTCAGTCAGTTCTTGAAGCTTTTGAGATTGTCTGCCCGCTTTTGGCCTTGAGTTTAATTAATAGAAATATTTTGGGGGTCAAATAAAAAATCTGATTATGAATGAAAGTTGATTAGGAATAGTGTGGTATTTGGCTCATAAATCACATGGGCTTGTTTTTGTCATTTTGTTCCTGGTATTGAGTTCCTGTAGCTCAATTGAAATAACGCAACTAATTTCAATTGCTTCCTTCCTTCTGTAATAAGGCTACATGAGGACCTTTTTTAATTTACCTTCATGTAGCTCAGAGTCTTTTAAAAACAAATCAGCCTAATTTACTTTTAAGTCACTCTTGTATTGAATGCAATTAAATGAGTGATGGAAGAAATGACTGAATTACTATCATTGTCTACCTTGCACCCATTCAAACACATTGTCAATAGAATGCATTAGAAAACGCTTGCCCAATGGTATCCTTAATTAGACTCATATTTATTCTAACAATGGGAGTAGAGAAAGAGAGAGAAAGAGAGAGCAAGACAAGGAGAGAGTTGATCTGATGTGCATCGTTTACTCTAATGTGAATGTTCTTATTGCTATATAGCACAGCTTGAATGCTGTGATCACTTTATTTCCCTTCACAAGTTGACAAACATTGCAACATGCATATGTGACATGTGATTCTCCACCAGCATAATTATGAGTGTGATACAGCTGTATAATTATAGATATTCACACACCGGCCACTTTTTTAGGTACACCTCTCCAACTGCTTGTTAACGCAAATTTCAACCAATCACATGGCAGCAACTAAATGCATTTAAGTATGTAGACATGGTCAAGATGATTCGGTGCAGTTCAAACCAAACATCTGAATGTGGACGAAAGGTGATTTAAGTGACTTGGTTGTTGGTGCCAGACGGGCTGGTCTGAGAATAGGCTGAAAAGAGAAAATGTCCAGTGAGCGGCAGTTCTGTGAGTGCAAATGCCTTGTTGATGTCAGAGGAGAATGGCCAGACTGGTTTGAGCTGATATAAAGGCAAAAGTAACTCAAATAACCTCTACAACCGAGGTATGCAGAAGAGCATCTCTGAATACACAACACATTCAACCTTGGAGCAGATGGGCCACAGCAGCAGAAGACCACACCGGGCGTCACTCCTGTCAGCTAAGAACAGGAAACTGAGGCTACAATTCACACAGGCTCACCAAAATTGAACAACAGAAGATTGGAAAAACGTTACCTGGTCTGATGAGTCTCGATTTCTGCTGTGACATTCGGATGGTATTGTCAGAATTTGGCGTCAACAACATGAAAGCATGGATCCATCCTGCCTTGTTTCAACGGTTCAGGTTGGTGGTGGTGTAATGGTGTGGGGGATAATTTCTTGGCACACTTTGGGAACATTATAACCAATTGAGCATTGTGTCAACGCCACAGCCTACGTGAGTATTGTTGCTGACAATGTTCATCCCTTTATGACCACAGCGTACCCCTCTTCTGATGGCTACTTCCAGCAGGATAATGCGCCATGTCATAAAGCGTGAATCATGTCAGACTGGTTACTTGAACATGACAATGAGTTCACTTTACTCAAATAGCCTCTACAGTCACCAGTTCTCAATCCAATAGAACACTTTTGGGATGTGGAACGGGAGATCTGCAGCAACTGCTTGATGCTCTTATGTCAACATGGACCAAAATCTCTGAGATATATTTCCAGTAACTTGTTGAATTTATGCCACGAAGGATTAAGGCAGATCTGAAGGCAAAAGTGGGTCCCAGTACTAGTACCTAATAAAGTGGCCAGTGAGTGTATATATAAATAAGTGACAACTTGTTTATTGTTTTTTACAGTCAGTCAAATCTTTAAGTAGACAGTTATGCATCTTTTACTTGTGAGATTTCAGCACTCAAAAAAATATATATTCAAATATAATATATTTGACCAAATCCATGCTTTAATATATTGTATGTTTTGCATAGACAATTCATCAAAACATTGTATTAATTGTCAGAATAGACAAAGAGTCATCACACACCAGCCCCGATCTCAAAGCTCTCACCACTATAACCTTGCCCACATGTCAGTGTGCTAGTAAGCTAAATGAGGTTAGCGTGTCACTTTGAGGAGGAAAATCTATTTCAGAAAGCTTTTAGGGGCAGGTGTGGGAGTCTCTTGCCTGCTTCTGTGATCCATGGCACAGCTTGGTTTTACAAGGTGCTCTTTTCACTGTCACCCAACTGGAAAATGCCTCTGCCACATTTCATGCATTCATCCCATTTTTCTCTCGGCTTGTCATTTTGGCTGTGCAGCCTCGCTAATATATATATAAAAAAATAACCAAAGCTTCTTCTGTTTCCTCCACATTTCAAATGCAATGCAAAATCCTCATGGCATGGTGCTTTCAGAGAGCACTTTATTTGAGAGTAAAAGCAAAATGAAAGAGAGTGAAGATGGAGGGGACAGTGAACCGCCTGCCACTTTGTTATAAAAGCAATGTTGCTAAACTTTAAATGGACAATAGTTAAAAAATGAATGAAGGAATGCCTACGCCAAATTCAGGGACTGTCTAAAAGCACCCAGTGTGGTTTTTACTGTGGCTTTCTTTTTTTTTTCCTCGACTTCATCTGCATAGACTGAAAAGTGCTAAAGCAGCATTAAATGGGAGCCAGAACTGTAATGTTTTAATGTCTTCTCTTTCCCTGTTATATTTAGATGTATTAGAACATCCACGCAATTTATCTTTTTGTACATGATTAAAATGTTCTCAAGAGCTAATGGAATCACACAAATGTTTTAAAATCACTTGATTCGTTCAATTAAAGCACAATGTAAATCTATTGTCTTCACTAGGCATGGGCTAGAATAAAAATCACAGTATCACGTTATTGTGATTACTGCTCCAAAATAGTTTGTTTTTTAAAATGGCTGGGTAAAAAACAGCAACTTTTTTTGGCCCATGGAACACAGTAAATTTTATTTTAAGAAACATTAAAAATATTTTTGACCAGTAGCTTTTGACGTAGAGGTTCCTTTTCTGGTGAAGATGCTGTTTCCCTAAAAAAATACATAAAATAGTTGTGAAAAACATGTGAAAAAAGCAAAAAACTTAAAGACCTTTTTCTTCGTTGCTGCATGGAGGGTGCCATTCCGGTAGGGTGCTTAGAACTTCCGTAAAAAATTGTCATCAGCCAGAGCAGCGTTTCTCAACTGGATGTCAGTACTGTTTTCGTTGGCTCACGAAGTACTTTTTGTGATGCAAAATTGTATATTTGAAAAAAATGTATGTGTTAAAGCCGTTATATTTTAGTCAGATGCGGTTCAAGTGCGAGAGAAAAACAGTCTCCTAATTTTGTGTCTCCCCTCAGATCATATGCTGAAGTATAGCATTTGTGTTCGCGACCTGTCAGCTGTTATAATGTACTTCACGGCTCTTCAATGCAATACCTCACTCCATTATAAAGAGCAAACCATATTACTGGTATGAAACAGGTATGTAAGCCATGCAATTTCCAAAATTGACCAATACAAGTACGTTACTGATACTATTCTGGGGTGTGTTTCCGAAAACTATGGTAAGCCAACTAAGGTCGTTAGTGTCATTATAAGCATTATTCGTTGATTTGGAGATTCCCAGCTCCATCATTCCAACGAACATTCGCAAACTGCGTCACAAACTTCTATACTTGCAACTACACCTCTGGAGCTGTAGTTAGAAACATAGTTCCTGGCTGTGTTCTATTCCCAGTTATGCCCCCTATGCTCTATTCATTTAGAACATTCTAACAAGCATTAAAGTCATCACTCTTAAGCGTAATTTGCTCTCAAAGTATTTTTACAGTTCAGTTTTAGCGATCTTCATGTTTACAATTGTGTTGCTTTTGTAGTGCACTTTGAAAACATTAATGTCATTTTGAACCGTGGCTCATGATGAAAGCTATAGGTGACCTATTATTTAAAAGCGAAATTTATGTTGTCTTCAAAGCTTGTGAAAATATAGCACGTTAATGCTTTTAATAGGTTATTTATTAAGTACCTGTACTGTATATCATTATCAACATTATTATTAAAATTATTATTAAATAATAATTTCCTAATAAATAGAAAATATTAAATCTCATTTCTTAATAGATAGAATACATGTTAGCTTTTGAAAGTGATTTTATGTTTTAGAATAGAATATGAAATGTTCTCAATAATATTTGTAAAGGAACCATTAGTCCTATATGAGCTGTTTACATATATTTCAATTAATATGGAAATCGAGTGCATGTTTTTACCAAAACTAATATTGGATTTTTTTGAGTGCGTGTAAAACAATATAATTTGCACAAAGAAATTATGGGGTTCTTCTCTAAAGTAATAGTAACTCCACCCCATTTAGAGCATCAGTATGGGCGTTTTACATTATAACTAATGTGGATCATACGATGCATCTGCGACAGAGAAACACTCATCACTACATCGTTCTTTTCCCAAACGATGTATCGTACTATGACAGTTCAGCCGTGAGTTACATTGTTGATTTGGAAACGCACCCCTGGCTGATTTGCATGTTGATTCTAATCAAGAGCAGTTATGTTTCATTTAGTTCTTTTTTATTGTGTAGTATTTACCATGATAGGTGTTTTTCTGCAATTTCAAAATGCCACTTTATTTTCACTTTTGTGCCAGTTTTTCATTCAATGTGTTGGTTGGACAGTATAGTAGGTTACATTTATTTGGGTTGGTTGAACATTCAAAAGACAGAGAAAATGTTGACTTTAGCGATGACAAGGTTTCATTTAAACAGCACAAGATGCTGTCTGACAACAAGGGAAAAATGCTTTGCAGTAGTTGTTTTCCATCCCATTAGATTGCATTTTTTTAAATGATCAGTCCAGGAAGTGATGCTGATCAATAGCAGTTTTAGTTCAAAGATGTTAAAAGCAAGTAAAATAGATTAAAACTATAATTTCAAAGCTGTCCGGATGTGACTTTATATGCATCAGCTGCCGACTGGAAGTTCGAAGCATCTTCCTTGTGCACACACACAAAGCATAGTGCATAATGTTGTGTTCTAAGGTCAGGCCTTAGAAACAGTATAACGGTATAAACTGGTGGTTTTAAATCCTGGAATTTTACAAACCGCGATAAAACTTGAAACCAGTTATCATCGCATGCCTAGTCTTGACTCTGAGAGTACTCGCAGTTGTCTCCCATGCAAGTGTCCTATTACAAAATGACGAGCATATGTGAGAGAAAACTCAAAAGTGAGTTGAATTGAACTTGTACACTTATGCCATGTACACATTTACACATACACTAAATATGTATAGTGAGCAACAGGCAGGATGAGTACCATTTTAACAAACAATAAAACACATTTCTTTGCATGTGTCCCTTATGTGCTCAGGATTGTGCATTGAAGGTAAAGTGTTCTGATTATTTCACTTCATAAGACCTCAGTGTTTATTCAGGAGCCTTGGCTGTTAATTTGCCAGCATTTTTTTCTCAGAAGTGCATTTTGTTATATACTGTATATAAAATCATTGTTAATGTTGTACTGAAAAAAGAGACTGAGTATGAAAAAATTACAGCAATTTTTCATTTTTGGTTAAACTATCTCTTTATGTCAAAATGCATTTGTGGATGTGCCAGTGGCTTTGCTTGTGGTTTTTTGAGATAAGACAAAAACAATTCAGAAATGCTTGATGGAGAGAGACAAGCATGTTGATCCTCATCCGTAAGTTACAACTCAGCACTTTTGTTTCAATCTTCCTTTTGTATGACATATTTTCTGCAGTGGGAACCACTCCCAGACCTTCAACTCTATCTCTGCTTTCAGTCGCTGATCTAGCCTGAGTTTACCCATGGCTGTATGCATCTGGTGAGTCACTTTTCAGATCTGTCACTGTCAGGTTTCTTAGCAACAAGAGGAGTAGAAACAAGTTACAGACATTTCCAAGTTAATTATTATACAAGTACACAGTTCTACAGCTAGATTAGAATTATTATGTATGTAGCAGGCTTGTAGCAAAGGGGGGTTCGGGTGGTTTGGAGGACCCACCCATCACTGACAAAGGTCCAGAATTTGTCCCATCCATGAGATGATTTGTTCTATTTTAACTGCTATGCCATAATAAATAGTAAAAAAATAACCCATGACTTCAGCGACTTCAGTTAATCAGTTTTGGCCAGTTCAAAGAATTATTTTTCAAGAGTCCAACATCCAGGTGTGCAAGAAAACATCTGACATAAGGGAAGTCATCTTTCACTACTGTGTTGTTTTAAAACAGAGAAAACATTTTACATGTACCTTTTATTCTAAATCTTGGACCTTATTCTTGAAAGAAAACATGACCAATAAAAAAAATGTGAAGCACCAAAAGTGGCCTATGTTAAAATTTATTTGAATACTATTATGACTATTGTTGTTCTCCATGAAATTTTAAATGTACTTTTTTTACAAGAGAGGTTAAAAAAATTGTGAAGCTCATAATTATTATTATAATATTATTATTATTATTATTATTATTATTATTATTATTATTATTATTATTATTATTATTATTTTGTTTTAATGTTTTTAAAAAGGGCCAAATTCTGAAAGAGGAAATTGAATGTTCTGGTCAGTTTGTTATTTTACTAATAAACTACAATAAACAACATTTTTTTTTTGTTTTTTTTTATGTAAAAGTTTTTCTTTTTCTAATGATAGTAAATAATTAATAAATAATTAAACATAGACACAATTTTAAAATTTTTGGCTCTATAACCAACACCAAATCAGCTAAACAGTGTAGGAATTATAACAGTTTGCATATGTGCCTCCCACTTGTTAAGGGTCCAATTGTGTTGATGTCCAAATACGTATGGACCTAACTGTATATATTTGTCATATTTCTTTATTCTAACTATTCAGGAAATATTTTGGTACATCAAAAAGTGTGGTTATGATGACCATCTGACCAGCTTATTCAGCTAAAAATAGTGCTTAAAATGTAACCTAAATTCAGTATTTAAATCCCATAATTAAATATAAAATGGAGCAAATAACTGCAAAAAGGTTCACCCCTTACACCAGGCTGGCTACGAGCCTGTGTAAGGAATTATTAACATGTGATTGTGAAGTGTTTGTGTGTGTGATCATGTGAGGAATGTAGGAAATGGGTCTACTGACTGACTAAAGTGCCCGGTGCATATCGAGAGGAGTGTTTCTACAGGTGGTTTGTCAAGCCCACTCATCTGTGTAAAGCACACTTAGAAACTGACAATGTATTTTCGAGAGATACGCAGTGATTGTAAGAAAATGTCTGGTGCAAATGTGCAAACGGGTGCAAGTGTCGGTTAAAGTGTCATAGAGATGAAGGTGTGTTTTCTACATGTTATTTTGTCAAGCCCACTCACCTGTGTGAGGCACACTCAGAATTGCATAATGCTTTGATGTTTTCGTGTGTGTGTGTGGGATGGGTAGGGGGAAGGACAGCAGAGGGGGTCCTGGTTTTGCAAGCTGAGATAGTGAATAATATTTCAGAGGGGTAAGATGATTGGAGTTAAGGGGTCTAACAGCTTGTGGTAAGTAACTGTTGAGTAGTCTAGCCGAGCAGGCTCAAATACTCCAAAACCATCTTCCTGATGACAAGAGCCGGAAGAGACTATGGAAGCGATGGGTGGTGTCTTTCATAATACTGGTAGTTTTGCTGGAGCACTGTGGAAGGAAAATGTTATGAATGGAGGGAAGAGGAGCACTGATGATCTTCTTAGCTGTTCAGTGCTGGAGGGTCTTGCATTCAGCAGCACTGCAGTTTTCATACCAGACAGTGATGAAGCTGGTCAGAATGTACTCAGTGGTTCCGCTGTAGAAGATGATGAGGATAGGTGGGAGACTTGCCCTTTTCAGCCAGCAAAGAAAGTGAATGCATCAAAAAGGGGTTTTACATTTGCAGGTTAAAACATTTGTTAACATATACTTTCACCCATCAGAGAGGATTCATCAGTTCTTCAAAAGTGGCGGCATGCCAACATCTAAAGTGCCCTATTATGCTTATAAGATTCTTAATTTTGTTTTAGAAGTGTCCTATAATAGTTTTACATACATGTCAAATCAAATTTTAACTTTAATTTTCTCATAATATACAATGCAGCTTCACCTCCTTTCTGAAAGTTTACTCTGCTCTGATTGGTCAGATGGTCTACCACTAACAGCACATAAAACAACAAATGTCCTTTACCAGATATAAATTCCTGCATCAATGGATCCTTTAATATTTCTATACACAGTGATTTAAACAGTAATGATGGTGGTTGTTTCACTGTATCAATTCAAGGCTGAGTCAACATTCTTTTTGCATTGATTTAGCAGAAAACAGCATCTTCTCTTTTCAATCTCTTCTATGCATCAGTGATACAGCTGTGGGGTTTGAGGTTGGCTAATGAAGACCATTGTCTGGTATTATGAAAATTTGTTAAAAAGGAAGTAATAAAAAGGAATTTGTTGAAGGAAATAAGACTGGAATTACAACTATTTCATGCAATTTAGATGAGCTTTTTTATTGGTGTTATTTTTAAATGATAATAAAATTCATTTTGAACTTAGTGTGATTATTTGGGGCAAATTAATGACAAGTGACATTGATTGATTGATTGATTGATTGATTGATTGATTGATTGATTGATTGATTGATTGATTGATTGATTGATTGATTGATTGATTGATTGATTGATTGATTGATTGATTGATTGATTGATTGATTTTTCCATTGCACCACGTATCCAATTAAGTTTACTTGGACACAGAAGGATGCTTTGAAAACTAGTGCAACCTGCAACCAAGCTGGATAAAGATGTTCTAGGATAAGAATGGGAATCTATCATAGGTGTTCTGGAAAAGAATAGGAATGTGGTAAGTTATAAATATATAGAAAAAATACATTATCCATTTCAGTTAGTGTGCTTTGTTTGTGCTATTAAATACATTGTCAGTCAAAGCCACCTATTTTGACGCACAGGATTGCTGGAGATAATCAATTGTTCGGTGTGAAAGCACAGATTGCCAGAGACTAAGGCCCCGTTTACACTACCAGCTAAATGTGACCCAATTCCAATTGTATTGCTCATATGTGACATGACCGTTCTATGACTGTGTAAACACGGAAAAAACTCATGCATTCGGTTATTCAGAGATCGGATTCAGGCCTCCATTATATGTGGAAAATAAATCAGATATAAATCGGATATGTGACAATGCAACTGTCATGTAAACAGGCAGATCCGATTTATTGAGGCATTCCGTTTTGTACTTCATTAAACTTGTGACAATGTGGTCTTCTAAAACTTCTCTGCAGTTTAATGATTTAGAAGAAAAATCGTGTGTAGAGACGCCAACGCAGTAAACAACAACAACAGAGGAAACATGGAGAAGGAAAGTGGTCAGTCACCACAATTTTCTCCCACCAAATCTGAGATCTCTCTCGTACCAACAAATTCCTCTGAATGGTGATGAGGCTGTGAAGACGGCCCTTTCCGTCCTCCTCCGCCTCTAAATCATTTTAAAGTTGGGCGAACACATATTTCGCAGAGCTAAAAGCAAGACAATTTCTTCTATTATGGCTAGTGTGGTGCAGATGTTAGAACCCACCTTTACGCATGCGCAATGTCGTAAATTGTATGGCAAGTGTAAACACATGAATCGCATATGGGTCACAATTAAAAAAACGTGTAAACGTACAGGCAAACAAACCTGATATAGGCAACAAATCGAAACTGGGCATCAAGGCCTGACAGTGTAAATGAGGCCTAAGCTGATCAGATAATTTAGGGGTTTTGTCATCTAGGCCTCTATTTTAACAAGCTGCAAACTCTAAAGTGCATGGCGCAAAAGCATGAAGGGTGTGTCCGAATACACATTTGCTATTTTAAGAACATAAAAATACACGTTGCGCCACGGTGCATGGTCTAACAGGGTTGTACTTATTCTCTTAATGAGTTATAGGTGTGTTTTGAGTTTAACGTGCAATAAACCAGATTCTCATCTCCCATTCCCTTTAAGAGTCAGTTGTGCTACCATGGTGCATTTGCCATTTACATGGCAGAGTTTGTGGGTGGAAAATAGACCAGCTTTTAGGTGCGGAATATAGACCAGCTAGGCTATTGCGCAGTCTATTACAGTTTCTCAAAATAGCAACGCGCAAACAATGCGCCTTAACACACCTCTATTTTAGACCGGAGCACCCAGGAGTCCACAAAGCAGAGCAAATGGATTTGCTATTTAAACAATGTGGCGCAAAAAGGGAAAATTAAGGTTGCGTTGGTCTGAAAATAGCAACACATCATGCCAAACACATCTTGCGCCTTAATGCGCCGGGTATATGATAGGGCCCCTAGAGTCCAAAAGTAAAATGAATTGATGGACTGCACCACCTATTACAAGGCACAACATTTTTTTTTCAAAGGTGATCAATCATATCAGACTTTGTGTGATCATTATCCTGCACCTAGATCTTTGAGACTTTGCAAATATTTTACAATCACAAACATCCATATTAAACACTGCATGAAAGTCAATATCTGAAAAAATGGCATAACAGGAGCACTGTCAGTACACCAGTGGCGTGAAAAGGATTAAATGAAGGAAATTGTTCCTAATAAGCAACTGATTAAATCACTCAGATCAGCTGTGAAATGTTACAACAAACAGAAAAATGAATTCAGTTTCTTCTGATTAAATTTCTATTAGACACTTCATAGAGATGTGGATTAATGGAGTCCTTCACAGAAAAGTAAAGCGTGAATAAAAATACAGAGAAAGAACTGAATGAAAACAAACTTTCCACCCTTTTTGCGAACCAAATTGGATGCAGAGAAATCTATCTTGAATTTGTTTGTCAGATTTGTTGACAAGGGCACAGCAGTTGTATGTCCCCACAGGGTCTTGGCGAACTGTTTCTCTCTTTAAAAACCGAGCTCTCCTTCTCCGCACTTTCAAGTCACTGTGCCAATTAGCGATAGGCTGTGGCTCTTTCCTGGGTCTTTTCGTGTGGATTTGACTCGGCCTGCCACTCACTATGAGTAAACATAAAGCAGAGGTATTGAAAAGAAGCCGCTTTCTGCTCCTGTTTTCCTCCTGTCAGTGCATGACTCTGTCACATCTCCCCTGCCTTCATGGTATCTTTATGTAGCAGATGAAGGCGAGCAGGGGGACTACTCATACATCTCGAGAGTCATCATTACCTTCGTCTCTGCTTCAACATGCACCCACTCAAATACTTTACCAGAGCTTGGCCACAAGCCTTATCCAGGATGCCAAATAATTGCCCCTTTTGCCTGCTGTGAACAGACCTCCATAGCAAGTTTCAGCTTGCTATAGGAACAGTTGCTTAGAACAAATATAGCTCTGTTAATAACAGCATAAAAGTAGTATATTGATGGGTTAGTGTTTTTTATTATTATTAGTCATTATAATTAAGTCATTAGATAACATTTTTCTTTCTTTCTTTCTTTCTTTCTTTCTTTCTTCTTTCTTTCTTTCTTTCTTTCTTTCTTTCTTTCTTTCTTTCTTTCTTTCTTTCTTTCTTTCTTTCGTTCCTTCTACCCAATCAAATACACTGAAGTCATTTATGTATAGAATGCAGGGCCATTTCTAGACTTATTGTCACCTTAGACAAGAGTACTATAGTAATTACAGGGGTATTGGGGGGCTGCATAGTGCATAGTTTAAATAATAATGTGTGTAATAAAGTTATAAAAAAAAATGATTATTTAAATATTATTATTTACTATTCGTTGGGGGGGGGGGGTGCATTCATTAGGCCCCCTGTGGCTGGTGGAAATCTAGGGACTAGTACTGACCAATGTGATGTCTACTGATTGTTAAAGTAATACATAATATACACTGCCTGACAAAAGTCTTGTCACCTATCCAAGTTTTAGGAACAACAGATAATAACTTGACTTCTAGTTGATCATTTGGTATCAGAAGTGGCTTATATAAAAGGCAAAAGCCTCTAGATTGTTTATTTTACCAAAATAAAATATGATCATGCCTTGATTTTTAATTCTTTAATTAGAACAGTAAGGTCTGACTTTGCTTGGACAAAAGTCCTGTCACCTAACAGAAATAATGTACAGTAAAGAATATAAAGTCATGCTGCAGTGGAAAAAATAATTAATATTGTGCATGACTCCCATGATCTTGGAGGACTGCATCCAGACATCTTGGCAAAGAAAGCGTTCTTGCAGGAGCCCCAGAGATCATCATGATTCTTTGGATTCATCTTCAATGCCTCCTCCCTAATCTAACCCAAACATGCTCAATAATGTTCATTTCTGGGGACTGGGCTGGCCAATTCTGGAGCACCCTGACCTTCTTTGCTTTCAGGAACTTTGATGTGAGGCTGAAGTATGAAAAGAAGTGCTATCCTGCTGAAAATTTTGTCCTCTCCTGTGGTTTGTAATGTAATGGGCAGCACACATGTCTTGATAACCCAGGCTGTTGATGGTGCCATCCACTCTGCAGATCTCTTGCACACCCCCATTCTGAATGTAACCCCAAACCATGATTTTTTTTCTTTCACCAACTGACTTGACTGATTTCTGTGAGAACCTTGGGCCCATGTGGGCTCCAATAGGTCTTCTTCAGTATTTGTGATGACTGGGATGCAGTTCAACAGAAGATTCATCTGAAAAATCCAAATGATCAACTAGAAATGAAGTTATCATTTGTTGCTCTTACAACTGGGATCAACGAGTCAACAAAACTTTTGTCAGGTAGTGTATAATGTATACAGTTGTCAACATTTGAAGTGGATCAAAAAAGTGTATCAAAATTGTCCTAATAAAAGAATGAGTTTTGTTCAGTAGTTTAGACAATTTTGATAAAAGTTTTGATACAAATAATACGTGTGTGTGTGTGTGTGTGTGTGTTAACATATTCAGTTTTATTTACTAAACTGTTTAGACACATTTGTCAAATGGAAAACAGTAAAGGAGATCCATCATGGTGGGTATTTCATGCATCTGATTAGCCTGAGTATTTGCTGCATATCTGAATACAGAAACTCATCCATCATCCTGTTTGTAGATACAAGCTCTCAACAGACCCGTTGCTGTCATGTCGCCATGACAGCATTGCTCATTAATATCTAACCATATGCTATAAGCTCTGACACTCTGATAAACAGAAGCCATCCAGTCTACGCAATTCATATTTTATCAGCGTATAATAGTGTATGTTCAGATTTGCAACATGTCGTCATCCATGTTGACTCACTCATCAATAGTTTAAAATGTATCTTTGTAATGCATCATTTGTAGGTAATGTAGAGTGAAACAAGGCTGATGCAACGCATGCAATCCTTCACCTCTTTTACTTTAACTGCTTGCACATTGCTGAAGCACATTTTCGCATACACTTTTGCGAGTTCACAGGTAATGCGACGAATTATTCAGTAGTTACCACGGGTATGAAAATAACACCTTCATTTTCCAGGCTGTGACAGTGGTATCCGCTCACAGTGATTTATTGAAGAATGTGGGATGGAAGCAACAAGACCTATAAACACAGTGCTGCAGAAGCTGACCTTTAATCAAGTCACGTCACATGAGTGTTTTGTCTGCGTGCGTGCATATAAATGTGTATGAGTGTGAATGTGCGACTGGAGGAGGCTTAAAGAGTCTTGACACCATCTTCAGCGTCCGGCAGTGTTGACCTTGGTGTGAGAACAGACTTGTCTCAGGGCAAACAAGTACTTGATATCATTTTCTAAGACAGCGGGGAGGTTGGCCATTATCTGAATCGATGGTGACAGTTTAGAGTGAGCGCGAAGACAACATACTCATCACTCACCTCCGTGATCTTGGGATATGACTTCACTATCATGTGACAGCTCTCTCGCCTTCTGGTGTTGTTGTAGCGGTCACTTTGCTGACAGGATGGGGTGACCTGAGATAATCTGCATCATGTAACACATGATATTAAAAGAAGCTGATCAACATTTTTATTATTTCCTCTGAATATTTGAGCAGTTGCTTGCTTCATAGAAAATGCTTGCTTTCAGAAATAAATAAATGTAACAAATAGATGTTTATTTATTTAGAAATTTCAAATGTTTATTTAAAAACTATGTAAAAGCTGCCATTATTAGTAGTAGCTTTTACTGAAAAACATCATGAGGTTCTCAAGTCTTTCACATGTGCTATGGCATATTTAAGTCACGTAATATACATTTGAAACACTCTTTAAATAAATGTGATTTTAGAACATTTTCATGTTGAATGTCAACACATCACAAGACAAATGCCTAAGTACTCTAAACTTTAAAACAAATATTCATGAATAAATATTTATTTAACTACTGATTACCATTAATTAATTACATGTGCTTACTACAGTATAGTAGTAGTATAGGAACACTTAGTGGTAAGTGTTAGAATGGAGGTAACTTGTAAACAAAGGTTCGGCAGTTGAACCACACCTTACATTGCCTCCTTAACCAATAGGGCCAGACGGAATCTGCGGACGTTGTTTGCTATTTCTGCAGAGAATTTTGGTAAAAATCTGCGGATTTCTGCGGAATTATTTTGGGATTATCCTAACTAAAACCTTAATATGTGAAATAAAAAAAATATATATCTTTTTAACTTTTATTTAATGTTTACAATGCAAATCCAATTAGATTTACTTTATTTCGTAAACAAAGCAAGTCTCTCATATAATATATCTACTAAAAGACAAAAAAATTACTGTACAAACTGCATTGTACATAAATCAGAAGAACATTTTCAAACTAGTCAATAATATTACAGTAATTAATTTAAAAACTAAATAAATGTAGATATACACACATTTACTCAAGTCAATAAACAGAATTAATGATGGGATAAAAATCTGTGGAATTTTGCGAAAAATCTACAGAATTCTGCGCACACAGATTCTGTGTGGGCCTACCAATCACCTCCTCCCTAAAACTTATTTAAAGCCCCGGTCAGATCACACAAATTTTCACATTTTCAGCATGATTTCCATGACATAGGATGTCGTGGGAAATCCTAAACGACAAATGGGGGTCGTGAGACAAGATTCAATATTTTTTCTTGTTTAATGTGGCATAGTTCATGACAACTGATACCAAGTCTGTCACACCTCACGACACCATCCCAGAAAGTCTAGTATGTTAAATTTTTTCCCGATCTTCAAGATGAGTTCTGTCATGTGGGTGACACTGTGCAATAGGAGCACACAATTTCTCGGTTATATCAGCAGATGCTGCCATTAATGCGCAGGTCAAGTAATCAAAAAATAGGCTGCATATTTACTTATGGGTGGGTCACGGATGGACAAGATCAATCATTGGTTGTGCAAACTTTAATCTTTTCTAAAATATTAATGTGTTTTAAGCAATTTTATTTGACAGACTGGCACAAATATGCGGACATCTGCATTCTCACAACAAGTTTCTGAGTTCTCTCATCCTTCCAACAGAGTTTGTTCTTCCGAGGTTATCTTGGAACATGTTCAGTGCTGCCAATACATTGCAAAAGCATTTCCTGCTTAATCAGAATTGTCATTAATAGTCAAAAAAACTGTTTAATATAAGCTTCTCTGAAACTGTGAATATTTCATTTATTTTATTTAGGCTAGATTATTATTTTATTTAACAAAAGCAACACAATCTCACGGCAATTCATGTTTTGGAGCATATAGCGGACTTGTTTTAAAATGCTTCACCTCAATTGTTATTCGTTATTCTTGTTTATGGATAACTGACCAACAAAAGATACATTAAATTTAAGATAAAAATAATATAAAAAGAAATTAGTTTCAAAATGATATTTTTTTCCTAGATATATTTTCTTCCAAGAGATATTTTTTTTCAAAAAGATATTGTTTGTGCCCGTCCACTACTCAGCTATTGACTACGGTTGGATGATTTGTATCGCTCTGTGAAAAATAAGAGTCTAGCTCAAAGTGTGGCGTGGTCCATTCTGGTGAAATGCAGGTTAGGTTTAGGATAAGTTCCATGCAATTATGCATAATTGGTTGTATTTACTATAGTAAATACGTTGAACGTGCAACAAGGACACCTGACAATAAAGTGTTATCGAAAATTGTTCCTTTTCTTGCCACATCATTGTCCTGTTAACATATGCATAGTCTAATGAGCGTTAGAGTCTAGTTACTTGTATCTTCTACAGAATTTCTAAAAAGGACCATCAAAATGTTACCATTTCTGAACGGTTGTTACATCACATTTAGTAAAGGATTGGCCTGCTACTTGAATATCAGTTGTGTTCTAGGAGCAGTCTGATAAATGAAAGTGACTGTACAGGAGCTGAAAAGAAGCCCATCAGTTGTGCCAAATGACAGCCCTTCCTGCACTATTCATCAGCGGCCTCTTTTAACCACAGCAGCATTTTAGACAAAAGAAAATACAGAAACAAACCACAAATCATGTTTGAAAAACTGTGCATCTTGGACTTTTTTTCTTCTGAATACTTTGTTACAATACATTTATCTGAAGCTGTGCTTTCTGCTACGAATATATAGGATTCTGGAAAGTATTACATGTGTAAAAAAATATTATCACAGTTTTGAAATCAATGTGTTGTTTCCCCTTCAAATGCTTTTAGCAAATGTATCTGAAGAAATTAAAAACTAATTAGGCATTTGTTACTGAATAATGTTTTATGGGAATGTTATAACACATTTGTTTATTTATTTATTTATTAATTTGTTTGTTTATTTTCATTATATATTTTTTATTTAACCTTGTTTGATTGTAGTCAGTTCTCATTAGATGTAGTAAAGCCCCAAGAGCACAGACAGAAACATGATTATAAACCATATAAATTTCATCCTACATTAAATAAATCACATCATATTTTCATTAAAACGGTGTTGAGGTCTTTTGCTTTGAAACACAATAACAAAGGAGGTTATCCTCCCATATCCGGGACAAAGCATGTATTTTTTCACAGTATTCCCCGCCTCTTCTAGAAACAGAATACAACAAGACAAAGCTATTAGCTCCATATTTACCCAGGCTGTTGCATGAGTGTGTGTTCTGGCCTTGTCAAATTGGAACATCCATCATACATTATCTGCAGGCCAGTGCCCAGGGTGATCGGACCCATTCGCATGACATGTCTGGATGTGAACCAGTGCCTTCCATGACCCCTCCATCAGAGAAGCTTACAAATCTGGACAGAGTTTAGCATTGCAGGCCCTGACTGCCATCCAGATGGCCTGGTCCCAGCTGAACCCACTGACACTGGCCATTATTCTCCTCCTTCATGGTTGGAGGCCTCAGCAATTCATAATGCAAAATGGGGCTGAGGATAATTGCTGTTGTTACCCAAGGTTTTTGAGTGGAAAATGAAGTAATAATAAGAGGAAGTTATAAAATAGAAAAGGCATTGTGATTCTGGTACAGCATCGCAATTTAATTTGTTTAACCAATATAAAACCGGCGTTTAATTTTTTAGATGGATTAAAAATTTGGAAGGCAGATAAGTGCACAGGAAAGGGAAACAGTGATGCCAAGCACTCAATAGTCTGTAGTGCGAGTAATTGAAAGCTTCATACACATGAGGGTAGTTGTTCATTTCACAATCCTCTGTCCATTTTCATAAGTTATCCTCCACATACGGGCCACTTTTTTAGATTTTTTCCTTAAGAACAGCCTTAATCCTTCGTGGCATAGATTTGACAAGGTACTGGAAAAATTCCTCAGAGATTTTGTTCCATATTGACATGATAGCATCACAAAGTTTTTGCAGATTTGCACATCCATGATGCATATCTCCCGTTCCACCACATCCCAAATGTGCTCTATTGGATTGAGTTCTGGTGACTGTGAAGGCCATTTGAGTACAGTGAACTCATTGTCATGTCCAAGAAACCTGTCTGAGATGATTCATGCTTTATGACATGGTGCATTATCCTGCTGGAAGTAGCCATCAGAAGATGGTACACTGTGGTCAAAAAGGGATGGACATGGTCAGCAACAATACTCAGGTGTGCTGTGGCTTTGACACATTGCTCAATTGGTACTAATGGGGCCAAAGTGTGCCAAGAAATTGACCCTGTTTGCCAGACTCTCTCCCTACCATCTGAATGCTGCAGCAGAAATCAAGACTCGGTGTGGTCTTCTGCTGCTGTAGCACATCCGCCTCAAGGTTGGACATGTTGTGCATTCAGAGATGCTCTTCTGCATACCTCGGTTGTAATGAGTGGTTATTTTATTAAGTGTTGCCTTTCTATCAACTGGAACCAGTCTGGCCATTCTCCTCTGACACCTGGCATCAACAAGGCATTTGTGCCCACAGAACTGCCACTCACTGGATATTTTCTCTCTTTCGGACCATTTCTGTAAACCCTAGAGATGGTTGTGCATGAAAATCCCAGTAGATCAGCAGTTTCTGAAATACTCAGACCAGCCTATCTGGCACCAACAACCAAGCAACGTTCAAAGTCACTTAAATGAACTTTCTTCCCCATTCCGATGCTCTGTTTGAACTGCAACAGATCGTCTTGACCATGTATACATGCTTAAATGTATTGAGTTGCTGCCATGTGATTGGCTGATTAGACATTTGCGTTAACGAGCAGTTTGACAGGTGTACCTAATCAAGTGGCTGGTGAGTGTAGGTTCTGCTACAACAACAACAACAACAACAACAATAATAATAATAATAATAATAATACTGCAACGCAGTGGTGCAGTAGGTAGTGCTGTCGCCTCACAGCAAAAAGGTCACTGATTCTAGCCTCGGCTGGGTCAGCTGGTGTTTCTGTGTGGAGTTTGCATGTTCTTCCTGTGTTGGCGTGGGCTTCCTCCAGGTGCTCCAGTTTTCCCCCACAGTCTAAAGACATGCGGTACAGGTGAATTGGGTAGGCTAAATTGTCCATATTGTATGTGTCTGAATGAGTGTGAATGGATGTTTCCCAGAGATGGGTTGCAGCTGTAAGGGCATCTGCTGCGTAAAACATGTTCTGGATAAGTTGGCGGTTCATTCCGCTGTGGCGACCCCGGATTAATAAAGGGACTAAGCCAAAAAGAAAATAAATGAAAGAATAAATTAATACTACTACTACTACTAATAATAATAATAATAATAATAATAATTCAGGGCTTGCAGACCTTTCCCAATGGCACCACTCTCTCTCCCCAACTTCAATGTCTAAATACTGTCCTATCTCATCAACGACAAAATTGTTATATAAATACAGCAACAATACCGTTTCAGTATCAATGTAATTTATTCAGTAATTTTGATGACACAATGTCTTTGCATGTTTTTAAATAATAAAAGGAAGATTCTGGATTCTTCGTGTTTCAATACAGATTTTTTACATTTTTTTCAAAATCATTTTCAGATTGGAAATGTTGCTAATAAGTAACTCAAATTCAGGCTCAGATTCCCTGGAGATATATATATATATATATATATATATATATATATATATATATATATATATATATATATATATATATATATATATATATATATATATATATATATATATATTTTTTTTTTTTTTTTTTTTTTTTTTTTTTTTTCATGCTGTGTTGAAAGTATATTTACAGACTCGCTTATAATGCATTTACCTCAGTCATCAATGTGTAAATAGCTTTTCCATGTTCCAAATCCATTCTCATAATGTTCAGATGGCAAATAGCAAGAGACTTGTTCTTGGCAAAATAAAACATTAATATCTATTTAAATGAGCCTATAGGGAGGACAAACAAGCTATTTGAGAGAGTACATTCACCATATCCTCTACATATTTGTTTAAATAAACTTCATTTTTTTATGTATGTACTGCAAATATTAAAGCTTCATGTACTTCTTAACTAATTAGTGACAGTTTTCATGAGATTCAGCCTGTCTAATAGTCGAGACCACTTACAGTTGGAGATAAGTGGCTGGAAGAGCTAAATAAATATAATAAAGCCATCATGAATGGCTCTCTATATAGAGCTAGAGTCATTCACTTATACTGCACTTCAGTGAATCACAATTGTTAAAATGCTCTTGTGCTCTTTACATCTTTTAGCTATAGTTGTGTGTGTTCTTTTTGCTTTGTTTACCTTTCACAGGCATATGCTACATTGTCAAACTCAAAATAGATATTGCTGCAGGTGTCTTATTAGCATGGGCTACATTTAGACTATCTATTTTTTGTTTGATATCACAAAATGTTGCATTCATACATATGTAATTGAATTTTAATTGCAAAAACTCATTAAAAAATGGACGCAAGACTGTATCTTTGAGCTAGTGAGGGAGAATTTAGATATTCAGGAAAATGCAGCGTCACTCTAGTATCAGTATCTGGTATCAATTTTATAGCTGCATTTGATTTATTTTTTAAGTACTTGAAACACCAGTTAAACTGTTTCTTTAAATTGTGATTATGTGTTGGATTGTGAGTTGTGACAATTTGTAGTGACTCTGGTGGGCAAATTGTTCAAACAAACAAACAAACAATGCTGATGTGCTGATTATTTTAAAATGTTTTGAAAAAAAAAATTGCTGTAATTTAATACATCAAGTAAAGTGAAAAATCAAGAACTGCTTTCTGAATCATTTGAAGAAACCTAATTTGTTGTTTCTGTTTGACAATCTGCAAATCTGGAAACCTATTTTTATTGTTTTATTGTATATATATATATATATATATATATATATATATATATATATATATATATATATATTATTTTATTTTTTTTACCAATCACAGAGAAACCAGTGGGAGTCAACCTCCCCCTGACAACAAACTCAACACAACAGAAGGGCTAGGACAGTGAAGACCTGTTTCATTACATTATTTTACTGAAGTGAAAAATATATATAAATAAAATGTAATTTGTAAATTTTGATCTACAGTATACATTATCAAATTGACAATGAACATTTTTAAAATAAATTTATGATAAAAAGCAGCTTAAACACCATTTACATTTGTTTAGCCCATCTGCCTGGTTTGTTTATTGTTAAATAACATTTGACTGCAATTTTGCAAGATTTTTTTTTTTTGTTCACAAAATTTATTTATGCATGCTGGTGTGTCTTTTGTGCCGTATTGATCACATCAAGTCAAGTCAAATTTTATTTATGGAACATTTTAAAAATCCCAAAAGTGATTTTTTTTACAGAAAGTATTGTACAGAAATATGCAACGAAGTAAGCATAATAGACATTTGGCTTTTTTTGTGTGTGGAGCTTAAATGTTCTCCCCGTGTTGACATGCGTTTCCTACGTTTGCTCTGGTTTCTTCCACAGTCCAAAGACATGTTCTATAGACAAATTACCAGTTCGTAAACATTCAGGATGCGCGCGCAGCGAGGTTGCAGAAAAAAACAGGAGCACTAGCATTGACAGTGAGGGAATGACATCCGATGCGGTACAGAGTTTGTTGTTGTCTTACAAATAAGTCATATTGTTTACATATTATACATATTATTTACATTATGCTTTCAGTGTATTTTGACAGCTTGTCACCCAGTGATAAGTTATTCGGCAAAATTATCATTAAAGTTAGC
The DNA here is from genome assembly GCF_903798145.1 of Danio aesculapii. Taxonomy (NCBI): domain Eukaryota; kingdom Metazoa; phylum Chordata; class Actinopteri; order Cypriniformes; family Danionidae; genus Danio; species Danio aesculapii. Next base: position 44,353,835 of record NC_079441.1, on the reverse strand, counting down.
ATTCATCTGACAGGTCCATTTGCGATAGATAGCACCCCCCAATGGATATTGGATAAGACGAAATGGCCAAGCATCCAGCCCGAAATATACAACTATCTCATTGAAGTGATTTTACAAGACAGCAGTTAACTGCCTACAAGTCTTTTGATGCCTACAATTTTGTTCTGTGTGGTCCTGTGCAAGAAATAATGTTCCATGATTACCAGATTCACAACTTTGTAGTGCTAAAAACCGAGGTTCTGCCTAGCCAAAGACAAGGAAAGAAGACGGAGCTATACAAGGCCTGGGTAATTAATCACCAACAAGCAAAACAACTGCATTCTAACAGCGAACTTCACCTGTACGGCAGGGTATGTGACCTTACATTTTTTACATTCTAAGCATTCAGTGTCCGCAGTTTATTGAACCACATTTAACTGTTTTTGCTGAAATCATTGCTGCAATAAACAACAAGTAATGTGTATGATTCAGCATAGCGTGAACTCACCTGATATGAAATGAGAACTGCAGAGTCGAGTATTTTTATTTAGGTCGTCACTCCATTCAGCTCTTATGATGGCTGTTAGCCAAAGACATCTGCGGTTGGCATTAAAAGCAGTGTGGTGTAGGGTAAAATTTGAGTTTTCTATTTTTTGACTTTCAAATTTAGCATCCTACCGCACAACACGATATGTTTGCTATTGCTACCGGTCTTTTTTTTTTGACACCGGGGACCCATGTGACGTCATGTGTGATGTAGGTTGGTAATTCCTCTATAGGTGAACTGAATACCTAAATTGGCCATATGGTGTATGTGTGTGCTTAAGTGTGTATGGATGTTTTCCAGTACTGGGTTGCAGTTGGAAGGGCATTAGCTGTGCAAAACATATGCTGGATAAGTTGGCAGTTCATTCCACTGTGGTGACCCATGATTAATAAAGGGACTAAGCCAAAGTAAAATGAATGAATGCATATTAATGACTTTTTATACTTTATATATTAACACGTTTAGTGTTAACACTTTTCACAATGTTTATTTCTTTTTTTCTTCTTTTTTTTTGGATCTCATACAAAAATGAAACATTTTTCCATCCAAGCAGTGCTGATGTGAGTGACGGTGGGAATTGAGTAGTCTTCATTTTCATCACACGAGAGCAGACTCAAGATCTCATGGAATCAGCAGATGTTGAGAGAATTGTTATTTTATGGTGAGAGAAATCAGTTGTGCTGCCCTGTTTCAGAGAGTTACACATTGGAAGACCTTTTCATTCCTAATGTTAATCTTCCTCCCCAATGTGGCCTATCAATTCAATCACGGCAGAAAACGAACCCCTCGCTGTGTTTAATCAAGACATTAGGTCCCCATTTTCCTTCATTTTTTGCTGCCCAATCATTTCTATTCTCTCAGCTAAATCCCAGGGGATACATCTGACTGACAATATAGAGTGCAGAATGAATTTTCGGTTTCTTTCATTTTTTTTTACATTTCCAATTAGTTTCATACTTTTTTCTTCCCCTGCTCTAAAGCTGCAAAAGGCTGATCCATTAGAGAAATCAAATGCAGTAGCCAGCGATAATTTAAGGTATTCCTACAATACGGACAGAGGGAGATAAGGTCGTATAGAACATTATTGCGCAGGAGCACAATAGTATTTTAGCACAGAGAAGGTAATGGTCCTTTTGTCATGGTACATTAATGCTGCGGCTATGTGCAAGCAGTGTTTTTTTGAAGAGTGAATATGCTCTGCGTTCTGCATTAAATGATTAGTTTTACAGTGAATGAATGAGGCAAATCAATGGATGAAAAAATATGGAAGCCGGTCCTGTGAAAGCTGCAAGACATTTGTTCCTTACTGATTGTTCTCTGTGTTTGGCAGGTGATGATCAATTCACGTGACTGAATTCAGTGGCCTGTTTCTCACAGATGAAATGCTGTGTAGGCTTAGTGTGAAAATGCATAATGACTGGTGCCTTCTGTGTTTTTCCATGAATTATTAAGAACAAATCCCTCAAAGTTATTTGAAGTTACCTTAATTTACAACATTACGAATAACTAGAATGTGTCTAATAAATAAATATTTATCATAAAAGTAACTATGCAGTATGGCTGCACATCAGCTTCATTTATGCTGTGATTGATAAAAGACACACAATCAGGGCCGTGCACAGGGGGGTGGCCCAGTGGAGCCACTGCTGCTTTGCCCTCATTGCCAAATCAGACATCCATTGGCTCCTGCCTGCTTTGTCAGAGATTTCATGTGGCTTATTTTGAGTGATCTAGGATATTGATTGAGCGATTATGAAATGAGATGCAATCAAATATGACAAACTCTTTCATCAACTTTAGTCTCTTATTAGATTAGATTAGATTCAATTTATTGTCATCACACATGTACAAGTACAAGGCAACGAAATGCAGGTAAATGGAACCCCCCGACCGTGCACAGACATCACAACTCCAGGGAAGACAGGTCACAGGAGGTGGAACAGGAAATAAAATACAATCAGGAGAGAGAGGCAAAAAAAAAGTCCCTCTCACCTTGCTCTTAAGTTAGAGCAACGTGAGATCAGGGATAAGAAAAAGCCCCAGCAATCTAGCACAAAAACACACCGACAAGACATAACATTGCCACAGGGGATGGGAACAGGGGGTGTTATGTTCATGAAGCACCTTCAGTGATCTGTCATGAAACATTGATGGTTATTTTAAATTGAAAATAACATTGGTCTCCAGAATGCGCTACAAGTAATGTCTAATGAAGTTCAGTTAAAAAAACAAGCACTGTATGAGCATTCAGCTCTCACGCATATATGTACTCTGGTTTTATGTTGAGTTCAAACCAAATGTAGAATTGTCCGCATGGCTAAGTTACATACAAAGTCAATGCATGCGCGCACATGACTTGAGTTGAGGAGAATTTATTTGAAATTAAGTGCTATTTTAAACTTAGTGTGCTACAGTGACAATCTAAAGATCACCTATGACGAAAAGCATCTTTTGTAAGCTGTTTGGGCAGAACTGTGTGTAGGTATAGTCATATTGGCGTGATTTTTCTTTGTTTATTTCCTGACGTTAAAGTAACGTCTAAAATCATAGTAACTCGTATAACATTATCAACAAGACAGGACGTGCGCAAAACAACCAGGATTAAAATATCTGTTCAGCTCTCTGTGATCATCAATCCTCATCAAAAGTGATTAATAATGAGTTTTACAAGTTTAAAACGCTTTAAAATCAGTGCATGTTTGTCATGAATTACAGCAATTTTACAGTACAATTATAAAAGACGCTTCAATCCCGGTTTGTGGATGTTAAATCATCTTTATTTTGTACATTAACATAATGGATATACAGCAGTAGATATTAACGTGTGTTCTGTCACATTTGCCATGTGGTGCAAAGTTAAACACGCATGCTGTGTGTGTGTCTGCTGTGAGTGTGTGTGTGTGTGTGTGCTTTGTAACGGCATTGTGTGTCACTCATCGTTGCAGAAAGGCTTGAATTAACTTCACAACAAATACATCAAATAATCATTGGGAAAGTTCTTACTGTAGTATTTCTCACAAACGTTACTTGAGATCTGCTTCCTTCATGTCTGTCACTGTGCTGTTTATCTGACGCAGCTGAGGCAGAAATTGAGGCACACTCTAACAGGCAGGTGGGAATGATGGGCGGGGAGAACTAGCATTAAAGACACAGGCAACAAAAACAGCTACATTGTGTTCAGAGCAGAAAATCCAATATTCTGAAAGACAAAATAAGCAATCTGATGGGTGTTTTAAGCTGAAAGACACATTCTGGAGACACAAAAGTCTTCTTAAATCTTGAAAAGGGGTTAAATAGGTGCCCTTTAATTCACAATGACAATGAATGCAGATGTCTTTTTTTTACTTGTTGACAGAACCATCAGACATTGTTATGTATATGATCTTACCATTTGTATCTCTTTTAAATGACCTCGGTTCATATGGAGGTAAGGGGTCCATAGCATTCGTTTCACACACAAAATGCAGCCATTATGTATCCTGAGGCACACAAATCTCGGTTCTCAGAAATGTATCCTTGGGCACATTTTCTAAATCAGTCTGTGTTAAGTAAAGCCAACGATGTCTCACAGCAATTCGTAACGTTTTGATTTAGTGGCTAAGTCATATGAATTTGAACAATCTCATTTGTACAGTATGTATATGTTTAGTATGAGTTGCTTATCCCCAATAAGAGTTTAGGGGTGGGGTTAGGTGCCACGCCTTCTTTTTAAAATCTTACATTTTCGACTGAACTTGTACTAATTTGTATGAATTAGCCACTAAACTGACAAAACGTAAAATAATAACGTTTCCTCATGGGATGATGACAGGCTGCTAAAGCTGTTCTTTCCAAATTCAAGAACAGCTTTTTGAGTGCTAAACAGCCACTGAAATCCTTGAGTTCACATCTCAGAATTTGATTTTAAATGTCTTTATAAACAAATCACATTTTTGAACTCAAATACATTCTCAACTAAAACAAAAGCTACCTTTTCTGACAGATGCAATAGTACTTGTACATTTCTAGTGATTTTGGTCCTCCACTAAGACTCCCCTAGTAGAATTTCACTTACTGGAAAATAAATAAGCATAAAATAAACAAAAACACCCAGCCAATAAGATCTGAGTACCAGAAATAACTGTTGAGGCAATAAAGCAAATGGGTATAGTTTCTCATTTGACTCATGAAGAAACTGCATGCTGTGACTATTGACTAGCAAGATGAGTCACTTGAAATATTATTAGTAATTATGCAATATTATACATTCTGTTTCCATTAATCCGAACATTAAGATATTTATTGCTGGTTAAGTGTATGGTAAAGTGGTTAGACATCGCATTTATTCCTCATCTTAATGGATTATGTTCCCTTGTGCAAAAAAATAGAAGTCACATCACTGATCATTTAACAAACATACAGCATCCTGCATTGCTCATTATGCTAATCCACGTCCCTGCTAAGAACATTTTAGACCCTCACTTCCATTCTCAGTCTTCCTTAAGACTTAAACAACTGTCCACTTATCAGTATAATTTGACTGCATCCATCTGAAAGAAATCTCTCCCCTGGAAATACATCATCACCCTTTGAGAAACAATTTCAGCGCGGTGTGTAACATGTGCTTAATTGGTGTTAACAGTGAACACATTTCAGCTCATTAGAATGCAACAGATTGGTTCACACTGTAGGATGAACAGCAATTAAGATTGTATTACCAAGCCAACGGTTTCTTATAGCGGACAATTAATTATAGTATATAATAAATAAATAAATAAATAAATAAATAAATAAATAAATAAATAAATAAATAAATAAATAAATAGTTGTTAACTAATGAAATAATAGCTGGTTGGACATTACAACAGTATTCTTTTCTAAATTAGTAAAATTAATAATAATAAAAAAAAACTAAGCTGCATTTAATATTTAGTGTTTATTCCAGCCTGCAACACTACAGATTATAAGCAGTTTAAAAGTTGCATGGATGGATTGGTGTTTATATCACATCCAAATTATATGCTCCTGTTGAGGATTTAGTTTTTCGTTATTTTTTATTTTATTTATTTATTTATTTTTTGAAACATGAAAACTCATTTTGTGCTGTCTAGTCTGAAGCTGTGCCTACAGGCTGCCCTAATCAGTCAGGTCTCCTTTCAAGAGAGATTGTTATTGATCTGTTTCTTTCAAAACAACAGGAGAACACAGATGTACTATGGTCTGCTGGATTAGAAGATGTGGACGCTGATGCGAACCAAAATGATGAACTTTTTTCACATGGACATATCATCATATTTCTGGTGACTTGTAATGCCATCTAATGTCACTGAAGATCTATTTGTTTTATTTTTTTAATATAATAGAATTTTTGTTAATATGTATGTTGTTCATTATTATTATTTATTATTATCATATGACTCTCTTGAATATTTTAATTAACCTTTTTGGTCAATAATGACATGTTAAGGAATAGATAGCAACTACTGAAACTATTAACACAGACACGACAGACACAGACTAGATACGACAAAAACATTTTGACCGAGTGAATATATTCATACATAAATGCATATCACCTTTTCTGCTGTTATTCTCTGTTTGTCATCATCTCGCAAGCAAATAATTGCACAAGAATTAGTGTAGGCTGCATTCAGATGTTACCTGCTATCCATTTTCATGTCTGTGTTTTCAGGCCTCTAAAATGCTATTGTTGTGTAAATGAACATTCAACAAAAAGTAAATTATTTTTCATTTCTAGTAAAAAAGAAAAGAAAATGCTGTGTAAATGTATATGTAGGTACAAAGTTACTTGTAGTAAACAGAGCGTCTGAAAAACAATCAAAATAAAGTGTGATTTTTGTCGATTTGTTTTATATGTAATTTTTTATGTTACAAAGTTTTACATATCTAGATATATGCATCTGATAATAAGATGATAAATCTAAAAATTAATAAATATTGTTTTAGGTGAAATGCAAAAGAAAGAAACAAACAAAAAAAAACTATTATTCACAGTTGGCTGAAATGACAGTGTGGCCACAGTGTCGCCAGCACAAAAGGCCAAATTGCCCAGACAGTGGCTCAAGTCATTTCTGCTTCACTGCATTTTAGTCTGAAAAAAAAAGGATTTTTTTTTTTTCAGCAGGGCAAGTACATCAGAAGTTGCATACATACATACATACATACATACATACATACATACATACATACATACAGTACATACATACATACATACATACATACATACATACATACATACAGTACATACAGTTGAAGCCAGAATTATTAGCCCCTCTGAATTATCAGCCCCCCCTGTTTATTTTTTTCCCCAATTTCTGTTTAACGGAGAGAAGATTTTTTCAACACATTTCTAAACATAATAGTTTTAATAACTCATTTCTAATAACTGATTTATTTTATCTTTGCCATGATGACAGTAAATAATATTTGACTAGATATTTTTCAAGACACTTTTATACATCTTAAAGTGACATTTAAAGGCTTAAGTGGGTTAATTAGGTAACTAGGCAGGTTAGGGTAATTAGGCAAGTTATTGTATAACCATGGTTTGTTCTGGAGACTATTGAAAAAAAAAAAACAGCTTAAAGGGGCTAATAATTGAAATTGTTAAAAAAATTTAACTGCTTTTATTCTAGCCAAAATAAAACAAATAAGACTTTCTCCAGAAGAAAAAAAATATTATGAAACATACTGTAAAAATTTCCTTGCTCTGTTAAACATCATTTGGGAAATATTTAAAAAAGAAAAAAAATTCAATGGGGGGGCCAATAAGTCTGTCTTTTAACTGTACATGTATACATACAAACATACATACATACATGTATTTATTTATTTATTTATTTTTGTTTTAATGCCATATCAGCATTGGCTATATTCATGACAAAACATAAACTAAATATACAATATATAACATACAATCACATCAGTTTCTTAACAAACATACATTGTACAAAAAAAACAAACAAACAAAAAAAAAACATACAAATAGCAACAACACTGAAAGAGTCATATACAATCTTCTATATTGTAAATATTCTAAAGATAAGGATAAATATTCTAAAATTGCTCCAGAAGGCACCTTTTCAAACATTTCACTTAAAATATTTCCAGAATAAAAATGTTCTCTAATATAATTTAAAAAGACACATTCTATTAAAATATGTTCTATTGTCAAAATAAGGGCTCGTCTGGGATATACATACAGAGTTACATACATACATACATACATACATACATACATACATACATACATACATACATGTATACAGACATATATATTACATACATACATACATACATACATAGATTACATACATACATACATACATACATACATACATACATACATACATACATACATACATACATACATACATACATACATACATGAGTTTATTAATTTCAAAGCATAGAACAGACTTGAACACACTTTTTTTAGATTATTATTGGCATTTGAAATAAGTCATTAAATGCAGAGCGCCTGCATACCTCAACTAGTGTTCTTTGGTGAGTTTGAGTCCTTTATACATCAATTGCATACACAAGTATACACTTTGAAGGACTGACATTTTTTGATCCAGAGTCTAATTCAAGTTTTTAATTATCTGTATGAAATGTTCTCTTTCAGGGGAGAAAGTTGAAATACACATTATCTATGTAATTTAAATATATTTAAAGTTTTAAAATCCTTAGATGACCAAATGTTTTGCTCATTTCAAAGGCAAAAAGACAAGGACTGGCTTTTATCTTTTTAAAAGCTCAGTTTGATTAATGAGATATTGCGAGCTGTAATCAGAAGTACTTTCTACCCAACATTTTGAGTGTAACTCAGAATTTGTGTTTTCCAGACACACACATACACACTAATCAATCGACTTCACTAATCCTTAGTGTGGTGGGCTTGATGTTCTCTAGCGTTGTGACCCGGTGGAGCAGATCGACCATACAGTTCAATGAGCTGACCTCCAGTCATGAAGAGAGAAACTGGTTTCACTCAATTGGCAGCAAGCGGAGGCTCAGATTAAGTACTGCTGGTTAAGCTCCTGTAATGCTGCAGATTCACATGGATTGTCGACAACATATCCCATCATATATCTTCATGGAAAGTAGACAGGTTCTCTCAAAGCTTTTTCCTAATTATGATGGTGACAGTAGATTTGCTTTAATCTGTCTGACTGACCCATGTATGTATATGTTGCCCACCTATTGAGTAATTTAATAAACAAAATCAGTAATATTAAAAATGTATTACACTGTAGCTTCTTATAAATTTGTTAAAAAATAGTAAAAATATGTAATGCAAATTGGCATGGTCAAGGCAGTCTTAGTTTTTCCTCTTCCTATATGGGTAAATCAAAACGTCGGTTTTGTTAACACTTTAAAAGAAAGGTACATAAGTTATTGTTAGTTAATGTGTTTAATGACATGAACAAACAATAAATATCACATTTTTTTGCTCAATACCTTTGCTGTGTGTTGTAATTCTGAGGAAGTTTTCACTCTCAGAAACATGGTGCTGCACAAAACAAAAGGTGATTGGTTGGTTAACCTGTCAGTCATATAACATAGTGGGCGGTCCTTGACCATACAAAAGGGCCAAAGTTTCCAGACCTTCAGCCATCAGTCTGAGGTCTAGATACACATAGTTTAGCTCTAACTTCCTTCAACACACGTGTTTTGAAGTTTCTAGTATACCTTGAAAGAGACTGATTAGCTGGTTCAGGTTTGTCTAATTGGGGTTGGAACTAAACTCTGCAGGATACCGTCCCTCCAGGACCAGGTTTGGGCACCCCTGTTCTAATTATAACTATATGGAGTCTTATGACCCATTAAACTGTCATCAATATTTTAAATCCTTGACAGTTTTTTTTTGAACGTATGTACATTTATGTATTTATGCATGTATTATATTATCTTTTATCATCTAAAAAATTACTGATTATGCTAGCCGTTTCTAACGCAATGTCTGTTCTAATGAAACGCAATCTCTCTTCTGGCTGCCGTTATCTTTTGCCGTTTCACACATTTTTTTTTCCTTTTTTTGAAAGTCTTGATAACACTATCATTGAGTTTTTCTTTTATTATTTGAACAAATATGATTGTAAAACAAATATTTGTTGCATGCATTCTCCCATCACTGCGCTCTAAGTTTACCCAAATTTGACACCTTCTGCAACTGAGAAAATGTAAAAAGGGTCCATTAATAGATAGCCGTGCCATATCAGAACTCGTTCAGCCTCTTCACTCGTGTATTACTCCCCCTACACGAGTGGCAAGCAGATCAATAAACTCACTACAGTTTGACAAATATTGCAGCTGTTGGACAACATAATGTACATTTGAGGCTTTTTCAGGTGAGAATGTAGTTGTTTAGACTGCATCTATGAAGTTTATTCATAAGGATAGTATCTATTTGAAATATTTATAATTATTACAGCGCGTTGTTTATTAGCAGTCATTGAGCAGAGCAAGGACAGTTAATATTGTCCATCCACAAGATGGTCTGCATAATAAGCCCTTAGAACAGAAAAACTCTTGTAAAACTTCAAACTACAGCTGATCAAATCATTATAAAACTGGTAAGTGACGTTCTAAGTCAATTTCTCTCTTTTGTATGTTTTAGTGCTGTATTTATACCATAGTGAGTGTAAGATGGGACCCACATATAAGGAATGCATGTATTTTGTGTTGGCTACTCTTTGTATAACCCAGAATTACTTTTTGGTTGGCCATCTGTTTGTATCTAATGAGTCTCCTGTATTCATTACTGCAGGCTAGTTCGGTAAAAAGAAAGAAGAAATGCCTTCATGTTTAGCATTTTCCCTTATCGCAAACACAACAGTAATCTGGTAGTGTTTGCACTGCTTTAGATTTTCGGGGTTAATTATTGTGATATCCCGATTGCAATAGAGAAATACTGGGAAATCTCTATAGACTGGTGGCATTTTATGCCGTTCAGTCTTATAATCTTAAAATGTGAGCAAAATCGCGTGTTTTGTCATCACTTCCCTCGGTTCTATCTCGCATCTCAGCCTGCCTGTCAGACATTTCACACTGGATGAAAGATCATCATCTTCAGCTTAACCTCGCGAAAACGGAAATGCTTGAAGTTTCTGCCAACCCAACTCTACACTATAACTTTTCAATCCAGATGGATGGGGCAACCATTACTGCATCCAAACTGGTAAAAAGCCTTGGAGTAACGATTGATGACCAACTAAACTTCTCTGACCACATTTCTAGAACTGCTCGATCTTGCAGATTTGCACTCTATAACATCAGAAAGGTCCGACCCTTCATATCTGAACATGCAGCTCAACTCATTGTTCAAGCTCTTGTTCTCTCCAAACTGGATTATTGCAACTCTCTACTAGCCGGGCTTCCAGCTAACTCTATCAAACCTCTTCAGCTGAAAAGAGCACATGTCACTCCGCTACTCACTTCTGCAGATTTATGTGCCCTCCAGAAACTTGCGTTCTGTGAATGAACGTCGACTCGTGGTTCCATCCCTAAGAGGGAAGAAATCACTTTCCCAAACTCTCACATTCAATCTGCCCAGTTGGTGGAATGAACTCCCTAACGACATCAGAACAGCAGAGTCACTTGCTGTCTTCAAGAAACGACTAAAAACTCAACTGTTTAGTCTCCACTTTCCTTCCTAATCTGCAACTGCCTCTCTGGCTATAACACTAACTGTACTCTCTCAAAATAAAAAAAAATACATTACTAATGCTTGGCTTCTTAGACTTTACACACCTGAAACTTGCCTATAGCACTTATTCACTGTTGCTCTTATAGTTGTGTAAATTGCTTCCTTGTCCTCATTTGTAAGTCGCTTTGGATAAAAGTGTCTGCTAAATAACTAAATGTAAGTGAATCATTAAAATACTAGCTCTAAAGTTACGTATGTGAATTTGTTCTGCTGTTTCTGCTGTTCTGACGTCAGCTGCAGATGTAAATGAATGGTGAAAGTAGTTCCTCATACAAAAGTATTTTTAAACTCTTCGTGTTTGATTTTCATTTTTATATACATGATTATGCCGTCGAACTGTTGTAATATCACACTCGTAGCAGTGCGATGTGGCTGTATATCATGTATACAGCTATATCGCAATGCTACTCATGTGATTGCTCATATGCTATCTAATTTTAAAAACTAGATACTGTAAACTTTACCAGTCTAGCTCGGTTAAATATTTTGAAACATAAAGGCAAAAATCACATTGCAGTCTGCAGCAGTATATGTTTGAAATACACTCTGCACTTATCTCAAAAGAGAAAAAACAGATGGAGATGTATTATAATTGCTCATTAACTGAGACCTCTTTTTTTTCGTAGACGCACTGGAGACGAATGTCACATAACTGAGAACCGACATTTCCTGAGCTTTAAGTTTGTTTGTTTTTTAAACAACATTTGCACTCATCCTCTTTCCATGACAGTTTGTCTTCATAACTAAGCATTGAAGCTGCTGCTCCAGGTTTCCATTTGCTTTGTTTTATCTTTCCTCGCTGATTTATACGGATTGAAAGAGCTTTATTCTTTGAAATATAAATGTATGTGCAGATGAGAAGGGCATCAGAATTTGATTAGAATACATTTCTGGAGGAGGGCAGTGGATGGAAGGGCCTGCGTTTTAGTGCCAAATGCTTTCAGTGCCACCCCCGGATGTCAGTGCCAGCTCTGTGCTGTGCAAAATTTGCTGCACAGCACCGAAAAAAGATGTTGCCTAGGCGTGCACTGCGGCCCACCAGTTTATCCACCTCATTTTATCTAATCTCTAAACCGGAGCACCCACAAAGCACTGGATTCCTCTTTTGTGAAATCTGTTTTAAATCACCAGTAATGCTTTAGGTTACAGACCACAGTTAGCATGGTAAGTGAACAAATTTCACTGCCTAATTTTTTTCAGCAATAGCTTTCAATAATAGTGCACTTATACAGTATGTACATGTAAGTATAAGGGATCAATATAGTGAGGAAACAAGTGGGTAACAAGCACCACTTAAATTTACAGCCTGCAAACATAACATTTTCTATGAAACTGCAAGGGAAACCAGTTACTTTGAACAACAAATACCATTATATATGTGTAGTAATTAAAGGCTAAATGTTGTTCATTTATCTTCATATAAAAATATACGTGGTAACACTTCATATTATCTGCACAATATAAAACATTTACTAAGCATGCAATAACTTAGTTTATCCTTGGTTAAGCATTAACTGAATACATATTGGTGCATATTAATAGACAATAGTATGCAGTTTACAAATACAGCTACAAATGCTGTATTCTTGACTTATAAGCACTTATTTAATGTGCTTAATGATTGCATTTAATTATTTAAAGGTGTAGTAGGTAATCTGCCACAAGGCTAGCCGGTTAGCATAAATCTCAGAAACACAGTCCCTCCTCTGCTGTCCAAAGCCACACCTCCCGAAACACACACCTTAAAGATGACAGCAGAACCCTCTCTCATGTGTTGAGCTAAAGCAACTAGTGCTTGGTGGGCGGTGTGCAGGAATTACACTCATTACTAAGCCATACTAACATGCTATTTCTGACCGAATATTCAGAGTAAAGCTACGGTCACACTGAGCTTTGTGTGTGCGAAATTCTGTCGTGCAGTGCTGCGAAAAGGGGCGGGATTAAACAAGAACAAAAGACATTAAAAAAGCGAGCGATTGCTTTATGTTTTAAATTTCTGTCCAGAGAGGTCATGTTTTGATCCTCGATTGGTCTCACGCAGTCAAGTGATGCGATTTCGCAGGTCAGAGTTTACAAAGCTTGAACTTTGCACCGCAGCAACATGCGAAACTTGACGCATGACCCTGCATTTCCGGTCTGACGCATTCGCGTGCTTATGAATGGAAGTCTATGGGAGGACTCAACACGATAAACAATATAGGGAGCGCGTCACAGTCGTCATTGTTCAAAAATGAACCAATGTGATATGAATACAAAACCAACTTAACCTCAGTAAAGCAGGCTAGGTGTAATAGTGCTATTTACATATGTTTTGTTGTTAAACTAAATAAAATCTACATTATCAATGCTGTAAAAGGTCCCTTATTATAAAACTGAACACTAAATGTCACATCAATCTATCGTCATAAAATTTCAGTGGCTGAACAACACTTGCGTGCATAAAACCCATTTGTAACAACAACATCTACATCAGCCCTGCGTGAAGCTAAAATAGTTTCTAAAGCTAAAACGGAACATTACCTGTCTAAAACTGTTTGAGCTACTTATCGGAATTATGGGAGATGTCGGCTCGACACTATTTAATTGGACAAACATTTTTTAGCCTTTTTTATGCCTTACCTAGAATATAAAAATACATATAAATACATTTAGATCATTTACTTTAATCATTACTATTGGAATGTGAGGCTTTCAACCAGCACAACAAAACTCGTTTCTGAAGACAATCACCTACTGCACCTATAGCTAAGTGTTACATTATTTACGAAGACGTAATTTAAGAGTAGTTGGTGGTTTATTCAGAATGAGTTAATACATGATTATTAAACCCAAATGAACAATTATGCATATTAGTTTTCAGGCATATAGTAATAGTTGCTCATTATGTTAATCAGTAGTTTATTAACACAAAATCCTACAGTTTTGTGAGCTCATCTAAAGTGAGGACTATTCATCTTTTGTAAATCCCTTATAAATGAAAATTAAAGGCTTACTCATATTGTAAACAGAAATGGAAAATTAATGAGTGATTCAGAACAAAAACAAAATCCTATCCTATACTATAACTGTACAAATCAAATAAATAATAAGTATTGTGCAGTCTTATCTAAAATAAAGTTCATGTACAGTTTAAACATGGCTGAATAACATGGGTGACAAAGTACAGTATGTTTTTTTTTACATAAAACAAATTCGATAAAACAACAACAATATCAAAATGTAACAATATAAAACATTAAGTGTTTCTATCATATTGTATTTTGTTTTATGTGATACCGTCTAGGCTATTTTCAGCTTCAATGTACTTTGGTGGTAAGATTATTTTACCACATCTTCACATACTGTGTTACGCAGAAACATGTGAAAGGTTAAATAACATATGAGAGAAAAAATAATAATAATCCTGTGATCTGCACTGCAGATTAAAGCTTTAACCTTCATTCTTGAACCTGTTTAGATGTTGAAAAAATCTCCATATTAATCACACTTATGAGACATTTATATTGGACACTGCATCTTTTGGGAGCTTGAGTATACACGCATGCTATCATCATCAAAGCAAATGCTTCACAGAGATGAAAATTGTTCAGTTGCCATATGGATTATACATACTTAAAACACTTATCCACTATTTGCCGCCTGGCTTCCTTTTTGACATTGGTTTAAATGTATGTACAGCAGTGTTATTTTAGAATAATGTTTATGTCACATCCCCGGCTCATTCCTGCTGCTCCACCTACCACTCTCTCACACCCACATGTTCCCTCAGCACCAATCATCGCTCCCCAATCTACTGCCACCTTTCATCACGCCCGAGCACAATTACCTGAGTATTGATCAGACACACCTGCACCCCTCATCAGCACTCCCATCATAACCCAACGATTCCATTCAGTCAGTGGCTGGAATCGATGTCTGACGGTTCACCTTACCTTCTCACTGACTCGCCTTCTTCCATGGATGATTCCCCTCTTCTATAAGCATTTAATCCATGGATATTTCTCTCAAACCTGGCGATGAACAGGACTATCATTAAGGGAAGTGACTTTACACTCTATGTCTGCTTGAAGCTATCTGTTTACAACGTAAACAACTATTCATTAGCTCCATTGCAAAGACTCTCACTTTCCTGCTTCTCCTGTTTAATAATGCACTAATTGTTTGAATAAATTGATGAAAAGAGATAACCCTCAATGTGTGACCGTGACACGATTCCAGCCCAGAAGATGAACAAATGCAGCTATGGAAGCTAGTGGAGCGCTAACCGGAAGCTCATTGGATCCGTTTGCTGGGATTGTACATTCCATGCGACAAACACTGCCTTCCGCTCCCATAAACACTGCTACCACACCAGTGGTTATCACCAGAACAAAAGTAGCTTGCCCCACAAGCTCTGCGGGTGATCCCAGTACCTGCAATGGCTTTTTGCTGCAATGCAACATCTAAGTCCTTTCAAATGCTGTATCACTCAACCCTCTATCTGTGCATGACAAATTAATAAACCTGAGACAAGGTAACTCAAGCATTCACAAGTTCACACTGCAGTTTCAAGCACTCGCCGCTAGTAGCGGCTGGAATCAAGTGGTCCTCCTTGCAGCTTACCGGAATGGTTTAAAGCCTCAAATTTGTAAGCAGATGGTAATCTATTATGGCAATGCCATCCTAGAGACTTTCATTAAAAATGGAATCAGTGTGTCACAGCATCTCTCTACCTGTCCACCCTCTAGACCCACCCACTAGAGCTTCATCACCACAGCCATATGCGGAAGAACCCATGATTACCAATCTCCTTGAGCCAACAGAACGACTACGATGCATAAGGAACCACTTCTGTCTTTACTGTGGCGAAAATAATCATCTCGGCCTTCCCAGTCCGCCCACCACGCCTAATGGTGAGTAAAGTTACACTCACTCCATCTGTGTCTAACATACCCCATATGCAAGCTCAGCTGATTGTGAATTCCCATTATTCCCATACATGTCATAGTGGACTCTGGAGAGACTGGCAACTTCATCTCTTCAAATCTCATCGCCCAACATCATATACCTACTGTTCGTAATGAACCCCTGTACAAGATTACTACCATTAAGGACTCACCATTGGGCGATGGTAAAATCTCTCTGTGTACAAAAGAAGTCATTATCCAGTCTCCTCATCATTGTGAAAACTTCTCCTCATCCTTATGCTAATGTGAATGTCATACTGGGTAGGCCGTGGCCCACAGGACATCAACTGGAGTACTGGGGAGATTAGAGGATGGAGTTCTGGCTGCACCTCAAGTGGTCACACCGCTCCCCCTGCTGCGATGGAGGCATCCATCAACGAAGCTCTCAGCCAAGGGTTCATCAGACCATCCACATCCCCAGCCGCATCTAGCTTTTTCTTCGTGGCCAAAAAGGATGGAGGACTCAGACCTTGTATCGAATATGGTGTCCTGAATATAGCCAAGGTTAAGTTTGCCTACCGTTTGCCTCTTGTTCTCGCAGCTCTAGAAGAAGTCAGTGAAGCTCGGATCTTCACCAAGCAGGGCCTCCAGAGTGCGTACAACCTCATCCGGCAAGGAGATGAGTGGAAGACCATGTTCATCACCCCCTCCGGGCACTATGAATACCAGGTGATGCCCCATGGCCTAGCAAACAGTCTTTCCATATTCCAAAGTTTCATGAATGAGATTTTCTGAGACTTCCTCCACCACTTTGCCATTGTTTACATGGATGACATTCTGATCTATTCCTGTAATCTGGCTGAACATCAAACCCATGTCCAATGGGTTCTCCAACGCCTCCGAGAGAACCACCTGTACCTTAAGACTGAAAAACGGGAGTTTCATCAACCCTCGATCTCCTTCCTCAGGTATGTGATTTCCGCTGAGGGGGTCAGCATGGAAAGAGGCAAGGTAGACGCAGTTTCTCAGTGGGAAGAATCCAAAACGCTAAAGGAGTTACAGAGGTTTCTCGGATTCGCCAACTATCGAAGATTTGTCAAGAACTATAGTATCTTCTCTGCACGTCAATCCACCTGAAAGAAATGGTCACCACTGACCCTGTCCTCCATCATCCTGATCCTACGCTCCCTTTTATCGTGGAGGTTGACGCAGCTGACACCAGAGTTGGAGCTATTCTCTCCCAGTGGTCTGGTAAACCCCGAACCCTTAATCCGTATGCGTACTACTCTAGGAAACTGTCACCGGCGGAGCAAAACTATGGTATCGGAGACCGCGAGCTACTCGTTAGCAAGTTGGTGCTGGAAGAGTGGCATCACTAGCTGGAAGGAGCACAGTTCCCGTTTACTGTCATCACTGATCACAAGAACCTTCAGTATCTCTGTGATGCCAAATGCCTGAACGCTCGCTGGTCCCTATTCTTCTCCCAGTTCAACTTCAGTATCACCTATCAACCGGGTCACAAGAATGTCAAGGCCGATGCCCTTTCATGTATGTACTTATCCGAATCTTCCACCGATACCCCTGAACCAATTCTACCTTTCTTGCTCCCGTCTTGTGGCAGTTGGATGAGGAAATTCGAGCTGCCACTGCTGAAGAACCAGCACCCCCTGAACTTCTCCCTGGACGAGGAGTGTACGTACCATCTGGATGCCGTATTCCGCTCCTGGATAGTGTGTACCTCCCTCTGCTCAGGACACCCAGGCAGCACGTGAACCCTCTGGATCCTTTGACAGAGATATTGGTGGCCCAATATGACCAGGAATGTCACCCAGTACGTCCAGGGTTGCTCAGTCTGTGCTACCACCACTACTCCTTGTTGACTGCCTGAAGGAAAACTGGAAAACTTCACAACCAACTTACCTCAATCACAAGGGTATACCACCATTCTTGTTGTTGTGGGTCACTTTTCTAAGTCTTGCAAACCAATCTCTCTGAAAGGTCTCCCTATAGCTCTTGAGACAGCTGAAGCCCTCTTCCGGAACTACGGACTCCCCGAAGACATGGTATCTGACCGGGGTCCACAATTCATCTCCCGGGTCTGGCAGGCCTTCCGGCTTCTGGGCACCACCATCAGCCTATCCTCCGGCTACCATCCGCAGTCTAACAGCCAGAACGTGCGTAAAATTCAAGAAATTTCCCGCCATCTCCGAATGTACTGCTCTCAACTCAAACACCTGGAGCCAGTATCTACCGTGGGCTGATTATGCGCAGAATTCTCTCAGACAATCCTCTACTGGTCTAACACCTTTTCTGTGTGTTCTAGGATACCAACCGTCCCTGTTTCCGTGGTCCGGTGAGGTGCCCGCAGTAGACCACTGGTTCCGGGAGAGGGTGTGGGACTCAGCTCATATCCACCTGCAGCGGACAGTACGAAGGTACACCACCACCATCTTCCCAATACCTATGGACACCCTGGGATGACATTCTGGACCCCTCACTCCTTGATGAATTCCATCGTCAGCATCCTGATAAACCTGCTCCTCATGGACGTCCCCGCCGCCGGTCCAGGGTGCCTGGAGTCACCCGTGGAGGGAGGGAGGGGGGGGGGGTACTGTCACATACCGGCTCGTTCCTGCTGCTCCACCTACCACTCTCTCTCATCACGTTCCCTCAGCATCAATCATTGCTCCCAGTCTCCTGCCACCTCATCACACCTGAGCACAATCACCTGAGTATTGATCAGACACACCTGCACCCCTCATCAGCACTCCCTTTTATAAACCATCGATTCCATTCAGTCAGTGGCTTAAATCAATGTCTGACGGTTCACCCTGCCTTCTCCCTGACTCGCCTTCCGTGGATGATTCCCCTCTCCTATGAACATTTAACCTGTGGATGAACAGAACTATCATTGGGGGAGGTGACTTTACACTCTGTCTGCTTGAAGCTATCTGTTTACAACGTAAACAACTATTCATATGCTCCATTGCAAAGACTCTCACTTACCTGCTTCTGTGTATTAGTGCACTACTTCTTTGAATAAATTGATGAAAAGAGATAACCCTCATTGTGTGACCGTGACCGTATATGCTGTATGTATTGTTGTTGTAATTTTCATTTAATCATTTTCTAAGTTTAACAGTTACAGTAGTTGATAACATTGCACTGCTAACTGCTGTACTTTGCCTGTAATTGCTTAACTATTAATAAGTAAAAAGCATTTGACACATGTAACAACACAGCCTTTATGAAAGCAAGAAAGAATAAATAAGGAAATCAATCATGTATTTATTTAAAGGGCCATTTAATATGACCTATTAATGGAAATGTTAACTTCTAAGTCTGGTCTTCAAAAACTTAAAGGGTACCTATGGGGTTTTTTTCTCTCCAAGATTTAAGAAGACTTTTGTGTCTCCAGAATGTGTCTGTAAAGTTTTAGCTCAAAACACCCATCAGATTATTAATTATACCATTCAGAATGTTGGAATTTTCTGCTCTGAACACAATGTAGCTGTTTATGTTGCCTGTGCCTGTAATGCTAGTACTCCCCACCCACTGTTCCCACGTACCTGTCAGAGTGTGCCTCAATCTCCGCCTCAGCTGCATCAGATAAACAGCACAGTGACAGACATGAAGGAAGCAGATCTCATGAAACGTTTGTGAAAAATACTACAGTAGGTACTTTCCCAGAGATTACTTGATTTATTTGTTGTGAAGTTAATTCAAGCCTTTCTGCAACAATGAGTCACACGCAATGTCGATACAAAGTTAACGCACACACACACACAACAACTTTGCGCTGTTTTTGCATGGCAAATGTAACAGGATACACATTAATATCCACTGCTGTATGGATATCCGTTTTGTTAATGTACAAAATAAACCTTATTTAACGTCTACAAGCCGGGATTGAAGTGTCTTTTAGAATTGTACTGACATGCGGCTGTGGTGATAAAGATGGTAAAATTGCTGTAATTCATGACAAACATGCACTGATTTTAAAACGTTTTAACTTGTAAAACTCATTCTTGATCACATTTGATGATGATTGATGATCACAGAGTGCTGAACAGATCTTTTAATCCAAGATGCTTTGTGCACGTCCTGTCTTGTTGATATGATTATACGTTTTACTACAGAGACATGTTAATACACGGCTGTCAAACAATTAGTTGGGCAGGGAAACTGCTTCAAAATGGGAGGGATTTGGATCCTATTTTAACATCAGGAAATGCAAAAAAAAAAAAAAAAAAATGAGACTTGGGTTAATATCACTCCAGTATGACTGTGGACACAATATAATACACAGTTCTGTCTAAACAGCTTACAAATTAATAATAATTTTCATCATAGGTGCCCTTTAAAATAATTTTCTTAATTAGAAAAGTATGTTAACCAAACACCTATTAACCTATTATTACCTATACACCTATTATTATTACTTATTATTTATTTTGTCATATCCTCTGTCTTTGGTCAATTAAATGAAAATTCAGAGCTTGATTTCTCAACAAGCATGTAAATTTCTGGACGAGCACCTGAAGTAAGAATGAACTATAGCGCAAACCTGAATCCTCAGCATAACACACATCTATTATTAATGCATTTGCTTGAAGATCACATATTTTTTCCTCAATATAAAGCTTTGTATGCAACTACAAAGCCGCTCCAAAGCCAGAGAAATCCAATCAGAGGCACAAACTTGGCAAGTGAAAGAGCATATGTGATCAAGCAAGACAGTGAAAGCCAGGACAGCAAAGATGTTCACAGCATCCTTCATCAAAAAACATAAGCAACAGTGTGTAAAATGGAAAAAAAAAGAATAAATAAATAAAAAATAAACATAAGCAAGGGTGTGAAAACTGCAAGTGCTCTCCCTTCTTAACTTTGATCAGTCATTGCCAAGCACACAATGTCCCCAGGTCGAAAAAAGCTGCTCTTTGTTGCAATCAACCAAAATGTGCCTGTCCTCTTCTTTGATATCTTGTATAGACTGAGAAGATAGGCGGTAATTACTAAAATAAAGACATTTAAAAAATCTTTAATTCTAGTTCTAATAATAGTTAGAACGACAACAGCACTGGTGCGTAGTTGATGCTACAAAAATGTGAATGTGGTGATTAATCTGCTCTGGTGACAATCAGCTAAATGTGTGTGTGTGTGTGTGTGTGTGTGTGTGTGTGTGTGTGTGTGTGCGTGTGCGTGTGCGTGTGCGTGTGTGTGTGTGTGCTGCATACTTTTCATCAATTTAACTTTACGATTCAACAAAACAGCATATATTTGTTTTTATAATTATATGTTCAGCAAAAAAAAAAATCTTTATTTTTTATTTTATTTTATTTAAAAATAATAATTAAACAAACACATAAATAAATAAATAAATAAATAAATAAATAAATAAATAAATAAATAAATAAATAAATAAATAAAACATGTGACATATGCATGGGCACAAACTTAATTGATTAAGGTAGACTGACAGTTAAACGAAAAGCATTTTATTTTTAAAATGCACATTGATTTTTTTTTTTTTTTTAATCTTTAAAATCGCTGAACATTATAACCAATCACACAAGTTTAGATTAAAATGACATTTAGATTACAACTAATCAGATGAGTTTAGATTTAGATTACATTTAGATTAGAACTGTAAGGATGGCTAAGTCTCTCCATAATATCAGACCCTGAGAACTGTTATGGAATTCCACAAGGCAAGACCACATGAATTGTCAGCTAGGAGAAAGAAAAGATCAGCTAGGAAACCAGTTGTTCAACTGTCTCAGTCACCCACCCTGAGTCTCTTCTCTGCCCTTGACTTTACCTTCTCCACCATAGCAGATGAGACACATTCCATACAGAATGTCCAAGTTTTTAATACTGCATTTCGTTGCCTTGTACTTGTACATGTGTAATGACAATAAAGTTGAAATCTAATCTAATCTAATCTAATACGGTGTATCTTGTGGCTTTATATTCATGTTTGGTGTCATCTTAAATGTCTCTGTGTGATTGGTAAGGTGGTATAAACTTCACAGTAATAGTTGTATATTTTGTAACTTGGGTATGTTGATCTGGGTTTTGGCTTTGACAAGATCTTTGCCCGTTGCTCCACTCCAGTGAAAATGGTCTTCACATCAACTCATGACCAGGCAAGGGTCTTTGTGAAGCTTTTATTGTCTTGAATTTATGATCGTTTGTTGTAATTTTGAGTATTTTAGGGAAAGGTGCAGAAGTGTCTGTGGGATTCTGTAGCCAGGATACCCCGTTGCAGAGTCTCTGAGTTCTACATCAAGACTTATATACTGCAATGTACTACACAGTCAGGTATTAATCTCCAACTCTTAAATGAATCTTTGGGTAGTTGATGTTGTACATTTCTGAATTGGCTTATTTTGTGTAATTATATGAATTGGCATAAAAAGTCTTTACCTGACAAATAAAATATTATATTTGATATATTTTACGTTCTACTGAAATCATTTAAATCTAGTAGATTGTTCAGGCTGATGTTACCGCAGCCTACAACCAGGATTGCTCATACATTCAGGCTCAATGGATGGAGCACAGGCACAGCATTAGAGACCTGTCAAATTCTGACAATCACTGACTTGGTATGATATAATCTAGTGGCTAAATCCAACTTTCTTTATGTATGAGCAAGCATGGGGCAGCCTAATATTGCTTAAAGGAAATTAATTTACAGTTATATCCTCTATCTAAGAACCAGAACTGGCGAGGATGTGTCCGTGAGCAGATATAACTGCATGGCCAGCATATTGACTCTAAGCGACTTCGGGTAAACGATGAAACATTAAATGAAAAGACGAGATGTTTAAAATATAGTCAAATATCTATATTCATTCCTCATTTATGAATGTGATCAGTTCCTTATTAGGAACACATTTGACATTTAATGATCACTTAAAATTGGAGTCAGATTGAATTTGTCAAATTGAAAACAAATTAAAATTAATTCAATTCAATTCAATTCACCTTTATTTGTGTAGCGCTTATACAATGTAGATTGTGTCAAAGCAGCTTCACATAAAAGGTCACAGTAAATAGGAACAGTGTAGTTCAGTTTGTAGTGTTTAAGTTCAGTTCAGTTGAGCTCAGTTCAGTGTGGTTTAATAATCACTACTGAGAGTCCAAATATTGAAGGGCAAATCCAACGATGCGCAGCTCTACAGATCCCGAACCATGCAAGCCAGTGGCGACAGCGGAGAGGGAAAAAAACTTCACTAATGGCGGAAGTGAAGAAAAAAAACCTTGAGAGAAACCAGGCTCAGTTGGGCACGACCATTTTAATTTCTCCGCTGGCCAAACGTCTTGTGCAGAGCTGCAGTCTCAGTGGCGGAGGCTGGAAGCTGGCCTCAGCGAAGACTCGTCTGTCTCTGGAGCGTCACAGGAATCAGTCTCATGTTCTCCACTCTTCCATGACCATCACAGTAGCTGCTCAGGATTCGGCCTGGTCCAGGATATGGAAACCTTGGGATCATCTCGTCGTTGGTCTTGGATCGAATCAGTGACTCTGCATAGTCTGAGGGCCTCTGGAATTTTAACAAATGAAAATATTTATTTTCACATGTGCTGAAAAGGCTCACACGCATTTAACCTTCACCCATGCTGTTAGTTACGTCATTGGACTAATAGATGGACCCTTACAGAACCAATCACACAAATTTAGATTTAGAGCACTTTTAGATAATAACCAATCACACAAACAAATTTCAAATTACACAGAATTTTGTTGAGCTTTGACAGCTAAGATTTTTATTACAGAATCCTTCATCACAAAACAAATGTACAACTGTGTATAACATACACACACACACAAAAAAAAAAAACAATAGTGAAAAACTACTATTGAAGTATAGCAAAAAACTCCTAGTGCTCTCTATTTGTTTTAACTTTGATCAGTCATTGCCAAGCACAGTGTTCCCAGGTCGAAAAAACTTGACCCTCGTTGTTGTAATCAGCCAAAATTTGTCTGAGCTCTTCCTTGATATCTCTAGACTGAAGAGACAGGCGGTCAACCCCATTTTTATTACCCCTGCCGTTCTCCTCCAGATTACCTCCCACCGCGATAGGCGAGACAGAGTGAGAGAGGAGCTAAAATGGGACTTAGCCTACAGTTTGTGACTTTGTTTACTTCACAGACATTGCTTCTTTCTTTTTTCTCTCTCTCTCTCCCGTCATATTATTGTTTGTGCTATAAAGATGTTGACCTGGTTTTGCCTGCAGTCAAACTGTGGTTGTACAACGGCCCTGAGATGTTGTGCTGCAAATGGCCTGGGAGATTTCATTTACATCTGTTAATGAAAATATCTCAGCTCCTTGTCAGCTCTTGGTAAACATCAGACAGGAGATCTGAACAGCCGTGTTGTTCAAAGCCAAAGCCGTCAAGGCAAAGCTCCAGGACACTTTCTGATGTTGAGTCCTGTGACAGGCACTGCAAAATACCACAATTTGCTGCTTTGTTTTACATTAACATAGATTATTGTAATTTATTGTCTATGTATTATTATGGTATTTATCCATATTTAAATTTTTTATGGTCACACTTTATTTTGATGGTCCATTTGTTGAATTTAAGTTACATTGCATCTCCATGCCAACTAATTCTGATTAGATTATAAGTAGACTGTTAGGTTAGGGTTATGGTTAGGGATAGTGTAAGTTGACATGTACTTGCAAAGTTTTTTATAGTCAGTTAAATGTCTGTTGAAGGAACAGTATCAAGGGATATTAAGCAGACAGTCTACTAATACTAGACCATCAAAATAAAGTGTTTTTATTTGAGTTATTATTATTATTATTGTTGTTGTTGTTGTTATTTAAAATTTTTAACCATAGTTAAAAAAAAATTATAATAATAAATGATAAATAACAAACAAACAAACAAACAAATAAATAAATAAATAAATAAATAAATAAATAAATAAATAAATAAATAAATAAATAAATAAATAAATAAATAAATAAATAAATAATCATTCAATTAATAATACATTTCAGTGAGGGTGTTAGTAATGTGTATGTGTGGTTGCTTTACATTGACACTCATTAAGACATTATTGCTATCACACATCTAAAGCTCTTATGTACCTCAGCAGCTATCTACTGTATATCAATGAGGCCGATAATATCCTCAGAGAACTATCCATTAGCATTCACATCTCCATAGCTGTGGCTCAACTGAACCATCAACGTAAGCAAATGATGAATGTTACATACAAGGGGTGTGATGAGGCTCTTACTCCACAAGACGAGACAAGACACGAGATTCGGTTTACGAGAACGAGACGAGACAAGATTTTTACAGTATTTTTAAGAAATCTTCGATAATGAAATACATGAATGGGCTTTTTTTAAATAAACTTGTAATGAATGTTATTTTACTTCTATTTTATTGAATTCTGTGTAGTAAAGGACATGCAAAATATTTGCTAATTTATGAATGGAAAATATATTTTTTGTTAATCTGAAGAAAAATCACAAAATATAAAACAATTCTTTTTTTAAATCAACTTGTAATGAATGTTATTTTACATTTTTTTGTGAATTGTGCCATAAAGGACATGCAAACACCGCTTAATATTTAGCTATTCTACTGACTGGCTTCTTCCCTGTACAATTTCGCATGAAAATTGGACTCCTTTATACAAATTGAACTTTTAAAAAAATTGTATGGAATCATGTCATTTTTGGTTATCAATTTTTCAACAGTTTCACTTTCATTCACCAACAGCTTCCGTTTTTTTTTTCCCGTACAGCATAAATGTGTGTTCAGCTATGATGATAAGGCAACGAAAGGTCTATGTGTCTCCAGCGCACTCGAAGGAGATGTGTGTCAAACAGATGAGTGTGTATAGCTTATCTTGTCGCAAATTGCAGCTAAAAGTCCTACACAATGGTAATAATTTGATTACGGCATTTGTCTGTACTGCACTTCAATAATGTGACTGAAATAGGAATACTCCACATCTTAATTCGATTATTGTAAATGACGATTATGGCTTTAAGTATAGCTAAAGTGTTATTCCGTTGTATGTTATTATGAGTCATGGGTAATGCATGTGGCTGCAGTTGTAGCAGCCTCTGCTATTGGACGCAGCAACCCTTGAATTCCGGTGAAGAAAACAATCGGTAATGTCACACTCACCCACCCCAAATGAGTGGAGCGCAACATTCCGGTGAAGAAAAACAATCGGTAATGTCACACTCACCCACCCCAAACAAGTGACGCGCAACATTCCGGTGAAGAAAAACAATCGGTTATGTCACACTCACCCACCCCAAACGAGTGACACGCAACTCCGAGGCCAGCCTGTCCAATCCTGTCTCCAATCTTTAGTGCTAAATTCACCCTCAAGCTCCATCATAACATCACAACTCACGAGACAACTTTTCACCGCGATTTAGTCTCTCGAGATCTCATGGCCCGAGATCTTGTCACATCCCTATTAAATACTATGCGACTAAGCCAGGTACTGAAAAGTCATGTTGTGCTTGGCTGAGGCATTTTTTTTAACCTACAGTATGCTTTACTAGAGCTCATGTCAATGGTAAGAGATGGAAAAACAGTCCAATTAATGTTGTCAAAAGCCTTCTAAAAATGTTATTCTTTGGTAAATCATCTGCAATGATTTTAAAGCAATATCACCATTATGTTATCTGTCAGAGTGCAAACCCGTAAAAACCTCCATTTTCCATACAAGAAGATGCACCTTGAAGCTATCGTTACCCACCAAAAAAGCCTTTTATATAAAGTTAAATGAATTTCAGCAGTTTCTCTTAGTGACAATCCATTGTTATTGCACAACTAATGTTTCAGTTTTTTGTTACTTTTATGATTATTATTATGTGTATGTTTTGATTGTTTGGGTTTTTACCAAAAATCTGGGTTAATTTCATGTCAACAGCTCTTTTATAATTATTTTTACTAGCGTTTAATTAAATTTTTTATCCGTTGTGTAAATGAAGAGTTCAGATGCAAACACATATAAGTGCCATATAAATGGTCATCTAAAATAAGCATTTTTGTCCTATGCACAATATGAATAAAACATGAAGCAGTTTCAAATTGTTAGTTGATCATTTGTTAAGCACTAACTCAATATTGTTTATTGATGTACATGTTTATGTTCAGTTATTTCTTAATGAAAGCAATGAAAAGAACAAATTTATCAGCATAAAAGTGAAATAAAAGAAAACAGGAAAGAAAAGCTAATTTTATTTTAAAAATTCAGATGGCCCACAGTAATATGCAGCAGACTTATCTCATAAGATATGTCTTATGAAAATAAAGTATGATAAATCAAACTGTTAAGCATAATGTAATAACAGGATATCCAACTTTTACATTCTTTTCCATCCCAGTGAAGTTTCTGCCAGCTCACCTTTTGCAATAAGTACTATATTATTGTAGGCTATACTTCAGATGCATTTGTCATTTCTCAACTCCAAACATCAATTTGAGCAATCAGCTAACTCACCCCTGCAATCCTGAAACATTAATGGCCAAACAGCGTCTGCTAATGGGAATATATGAATGCTTTATGTGTGTTAAAATCAGCAGAATAAGTCTACTGATCCTTATAAAATCAGTATTGAATGAACAATGAAAGTGGTTGAAGTTTCTCTTCAGTAGAAAATGGATTCCCAGCAAAAATGTATTATTACCTTGGATCCCTTACATTGTGGGAACAAATATAAGCAATTCCATTAAATTTTGACATTTATTAGGTCCCCATGAAGAAAACAACTCATGAATCAAACAGAATGAATGACACAACATTGTGGCATGATAACAGCTATCTTTTCCATGTTTTTGTCCAAACCATCCATGATGGAAAAATATATATTTTCTATTTTATAAATGGTTCCTATTTCTGCAATGTTGCAGCTGAATAAAATAAACTACTATGACAATGATCACCTTAGTTGCTGATTATGTGCTTTCACTGTTAATTGTTTCCAGTGTGAGCTTGAATACCATTAAATTTTATAGTCATATTGAACATTTACCTCAGATCTTGCAAATACAATGACTAGCAAACTTTAATCATGGAAATTAGAAATGTGACTCAGCAGAACACTCTCAGTCACTCAGCATGCACTTTTAATGTTAATGAGGTTTTATTTTTACTAATTATATTATAAACCTGCCCGTTATTTAGGAGTGCAGTGTACTATTCTGCACTTCTGAATGTCTGGTATTTAAATGTTTCTGCCGTGCCTGTCTGGTGCAGACAGACAAATTTCTTATTGCTGGAATCTTGTTGCATCATGTGTTGTTAGGACACAGTGTCAGAATCGGCCAAAACTAAACTAGCCATTAAATACTGTGTATATCATTATTTTGGGCTATCTATTAGATTTATCACAGACAGCCCAGGTGTATCCTTATTTTAGCCAAGCAGACTATGTTTGGACATCTGCTAAACACAAAATTGTTTGTCATACTCTTATACAACAATTTCCAGGTTTTGCTTCAGTACAAAATGAAGCAAAGACAGATAAAGAACATGTCTGATGGAGGGTGTGTAAAAGGCTGTCAAAAGGCTTTTACTCTTGTTCTCCAGTCGTTAAGGATGAACCAGACTAGGAGTTTGACATGTCTTCAAACTGTGCTCAGACTGGACAATGCATCTTTCCTTTGTGTTTGTGCGGTAGCTTGCCATGTGCTTTATAACACACCTTGATAAATCAGGTCTTGCCTCTCTTAAATCAGGGAGACATCTGCTGAGGCTTGGACAGGCCTGAGGCCAATGATGCCTAATCATAAATAATAAAACTGTGTGTACGTCTGTAAGAGCTTATTTACTGTGCCATCTTCTTGTAATGAATTCCATCTTCTTTGGACCAACATGTTAGTGTGGAAAGATGTTTACCTCTCCTTTTCTCATTAAAATAAGCTATATTGTTACATAGTAGTATGGTAGTAGTAAATAATATTGTTTTTTTTTTTTGGTAATTTTCATTGTAGACTTGTTGTGGTCAACCAGTGGAAATGGTTTTGCCTCTGCCAAATTAAAATCAATCAATCAATCAATCAATCAATCAATCAATCAATCAATCAATCAATCAATTAATACATAAATACATAGTTGTCTTGGTAAATGAATCAGTGTTTTTGAACAAATAATTTGAGTGAGTTATTTAATTGAACCTGTTAAATGTTCATTTCCTGAATAAATCTGTATTTGTAAATTAATTTGTGGAATGATTGATTCAATGATTGAGTGATTTATTTTTATACAAAGATTTGAGTGTGTGTGTGTGTGTGTGTGTGAGAGAGAGAGAGAGAGAGAGAGAGAGAGAGAGAGAGAGAGAGAGAGAGAGAGAGAAAGAGAGAGCATGTACCGTTGAAGACAAAATTATTATCCCCCTGTATAAAATGTAATGTTTTTTTTTATTTTTTCAAATATTTACATGATCATCTTTTTAAATAAAAGTTGATTAACGCAGTGAATATTTTTTCAACATGGTTTTAAGTATGCTAACTTTTAATATCTAATTTCTAATAGCCAATTTATTTTGTCTTTGCCATGATTGCAGAACATACTATTTACTGGTTATTTTGCAAGATACTGGTATTTGACTTTAAGTACATTTTGAAGGCTTAACTAGGCAAGTTAAGTTCATTAAGCAAGTCATTGAACAACAGTGGTTTGTTCTTTAGCAATTTATAAAAAATCTGGACCTGTATGATACTGACCTTAAAAATTATATTTAATAACAGCAATGACTGATTTTCAAGAGTTCACACTTAGATATTGTTTGACAACTGTTAGCAGGTTTGGCATGCTGTCCTGGGAGAGAACCCTGAGCTCGGAGATAGGTGAGCCCAGGGCTCCCGCCTGGTCCATAGAGCATATGAGGGAAGTTCGTGATCAGGTGGTTCTCGAGAGCTCCCCGTGGTAAAGAAAGAAAGGAGGAGAAGGGGTGGATGGGGGGTTTCTTCGGAAAATGAAGATAAGAGAGTAGTTCTAGCTAGGCTACTTATAGTGAGTTGGGGTTAATCTGATTGGCTAACTAGTGAATGTAGATGAGTGGCCAGCTGCAGTCAATCATATCACGTGCTCCTCTCGAAATTAGTTTAAAAACTTCACTTATTTTGCCCAAACTATATTAAATAATCATTTAATTTAGTCATCCACCTAAATAATTTAGTCAAAGTATTGATGCGATCCAAGACTTGTGAAGAAATGATGTCAAGGTATCCAAAATCCTGGACCAGGCTGTATCCTGAGCAGATGTTGTGGCGGTCATGGAGGAGTGGAGAGCATGAGATTGATTCCTGAAAGACCACAGTGACAGATGAGTCTTCGCATTGATCAAGTGGACCAGCCTGAACACTGCCGGTGACCTACTCATGCCTGCAGTTCTCCACGATGGACGTCCAGTGTTTTCCAGCCTCCGGCGCCTAGACTGCAGCTTCGCACAGAAAGTTTGGCCAGAGGAGACATGGTCATGCCCAACTGAGCATGGTTTCTCTCAAGGTTTTTTTCCCTTCACTTTTGTCAATTGATGACGTTTTGTTGCTTACCACTGTCGCTACTGGCTTGCTTGGTTTGAGACTTGTAGAGCTGCACATCGATGGATTTGCTCTTCAGTGTTTCACCTTTCGGCAGTGAAATTTAAACCACACTGAACTGAAATAAACTGAACTCTGAAAACTGGACTGACATAGTTGCTTTGACTCAATTTACATTGTAAAAGTGCTATATTCATAAACATTAATTAATTTGAATTGAATGTAATCTAAAGAAAAATTATATGATCTATTTGCACCTCTCAATGTGAACTGAAAATTGCCCCTGCAAGTAAGATATGCATGAATCTCACAGAAAAACCGCATCAGTTAGATGAAGAACAAGCAATGCCACTGAACACCAGAATCATGGCTCCCCCAAGAGACTGAATCCTGACTCTGTCCTTTCTCTCTCTTTCTGTCCTGAGCCTCTGCTGGTGATTGGGGTGAGCGTCTGGTCATCATCAGCAAACATTCCAGCCATCTTAAAGAGCACATCACAGGCTCAAAACACAGATCAAAATGACTTCAATGGAACAATGAGTTCAATCTTTCTCTCAGATCAACAGAGAGAGCAAAGATTCTGTCTGATTCTTGTAGCGTGCCAGAATCTTTTAAGTCTGCGGAAAAGCATTTATATTTTATTCTGGTGATTTGTGATAAATCTTTCTGCATGAAAAAGCATGTATAGGAATGAAAAGGAATTGAAACACAAAGGACAACCCTACTGGTATTGCTTTTGAAGTTGAGTGACAATCTCGTTTTTTTGTTTGCATGGTGTTAATGAAGAGGTCTAGCTTATTTCCTCAAGGTGAGATTGACAGACACCTTTAGGGCATGATGAAGCTATAGCATTTGCAGAAATGTTGGGTTTGTATGGCTTGTTATTTATCAACTGTCATTCTGAATGATGCTTTATTTTTTCTGATAATAACACCGTGATTTCAGGATTCTGGCGTGTGATTAATCTAACCTTTTTGGTTGTTTGAATGACAATTGTGGGACTGCGGGTTGATCACACACTCAGAAGAGCACTGAAACCTGCCTTTTGTGGTTCAAGCTTACAATAGGCTTTAGCATGGAAACTCAGTATTATAAACACGATGACAAATATGCCATGTAATGAAGCTGCTGTTTGAATGGTGCAGAGAGGGCTGCAGTTGTAGCATTGTTTGTCATCTGGATTAAATCATTACTGGATAGAAGTGAGAGAGCTTATGAATATAGATGAGTGTTGTTCCAAATATCAGTGCTTAAAGGTGCAGTATGTAAGTTTGACGGCAGTGGTTGAACTAGATATTGCATTCCTGATCAACACAAACACAAGGGTAGGTTGCCAGATTGAGGAGCCTATAAGACTCCTAGCCTATAGGATGTTTTATGGAATATTGTAACTGACCAGTAGCTATGTTTTTTTTCTTTACAAAGATGAAACTTGTAACCTTAGTTGGCTAACGATGGTTTTCAGAAACACAACCCTGAATGGGTTGTTTGATTTGGGGTGGGTTCGCTTGCACTGGCCCGACAATGGAAAAGTGGTTGTTCCTTGCGCCACCTGGTGAATATTGTGTAAAGCACGTAAAGCGCAACAATGTTTTTTTTTTTTTAATTAAAAGGCGGACTTTGCTGCTACACACAGCGCGGGACTGCATGTGACAAATTGCAGCACTATGCGTGCACTATGCAATGCACATTCCCAGTGGCCACATCTGTAAAAAAACATTTTTGACTCATTAAATTTAATTTAGATTGTCCCACATATGCATGCATCATGCATGCAGTGTTGTGGTCCAGGGTCACGTGCATAATGAGTGTAAACATCCACTCACACTAATAATGACAAAGCACGTGGTTTAATTTAGCACTGAACATGTTGAGATTAACAAGCTAACCCTGCTTAAAAATTAAAAGTGTAAACATTTGATTACCCAGTGTTAACAGTAGTGTTTAGAACTGAGATACACTGGGGTTAATCTTCGTGTGAAAAGTCCTTCTGAGACTTCTGTTGTATGCAATTTACATTTATCCCATCTTCATCCACCCCTTTTTACATTTAATCATCAGTTTATTTAGACTAATAATTTACAAAAGACAATGGAATCGCGTAATCAGGATATAAAAAAAAAAACAAAACAAAAAAAACCCTCACCTTTAAAAGACCACCAACATCTCACTGAACAACAGTCATGGCATAATAACACATCCTTATCTCAGCATGGCTTGTCATGTTTTTGGGTCCTCTTGAAACATTTCTGTTGTGTTATGTGGATATTTGCAAGTGTTGTGACAAAATGCAGCGCATTTCTTCAGATGTTTGCATTGGATACACATTCTATAAGAATACACATTCTGTTCAGCAGAACAGTAAAAAAAAGAATATAAGTTTGGAACAATGTTTTATTTTGGGACACTGATATATACAGATTGATTAAACTTTTAGTCTGAAACAAAAAAAAGTAATTCACATTTATTTTTTAGTAGGTCAAACAAAAATCAAAGATGAAAATGTACTTAATGTAAAAAAAGAATTTACTTTCGCATTAATTTTTACTTATTACAAAATGTAAAGGCAAATGTAGGCCAACTATTTTTGATTTAATTAATTCATTAATAAGTTCATAATCATAGAAGTGAAAACACACACAACTCAATTTGGGTTTGCCTGCAGAAAATCACTAATCACACACCTTAAATACCTTATTTTTATTACTCTGACAAAATGTATATACATCAATCATTTCAGTTTAATTTTATAAGGTTATAATGTGCACTTCAAAGATTGATTCTCTCTTGTTGTTGCTCAAACCATATAACATTTAGCAACAAAACCCACCTTCTTCCCATGTAAGATGTCTAAAAGCAGACAAGAGGCAGTTGGAGCTATATAGTCGGCTAAATCAGCCACCTCTCCAAATGACCCTAAACAAGTGTCCTTCTATTGATTTTCTCCCTGAAAAGATTTAATCAGATAGTCGGTGAGATTGGAAGGGGACAAAAACCCCTGTTTAACCCCATTGTTGTATCCTTCAGTTATCATTCAATCTCCTTTATCTCCACAGAACTTTCACTTGCTCTAATCAAGAGGAAATGCAAGAGCTATATTAGGGATGTACAAGATGCTTATGTTTTCTGCCTTACTCATTAATAATATTTAATGTATAGTTTATTGTTTCTTTTCTAGATTTAATTATCTCTACCACTCTTCCTGTGGTAATTCATTTATAATAAGCAAATATTTATTCAGGACTGTTTTATTCAGAACAGAATTTCCACACAATACAATAAAACACTTTATTTACAATAATCAGAGCAATCCTGCAATAGCCACAAGACTAATATTTCAAGTTAAATGTCAGGCTTTGATTAAATAACACAAAACAAACAATACAGTGTAATATACATCATTCACAATAATCGGATAATTTCTGTTTACATACGGAAAGACCTCATTAGTGAAGTCATCCAGAGGAACAAACATACTCTTTTCTCCGCAATAACCATTATTATAATATAATACATGTGGAGCGGCAGGTCAGGATAGTAATCAGCATATAAAATCAGCCAATTATATCAAGCTGCTTTAATTTGTCACATTCATTTAACAGATATATAGAAAGAGAGAGCCGGAGAGAGAGTTTTATATTCTCAAAGAGTTTTGCTGAGGATGGCGTATGTCATATAATAATCATCAAAAGCAGTGCTTCTTTATTACATGACATATGGTTACATTTTACAGTTTCAAGTCTGAGAAATTGAACTGAGACCATCTCTTTTCTTTCTTCCACTCTTTTCTATGAAGCCGTTTCAGACCGCAATGAAAATAAAAGGGAGAATTTTCAAGAACAAAACATGTGCTTGTTTTATATTGAAATGAATACACGTCTCCTCCTTTTTTTTCGTGCTAATGCTTGAGGGACCTTAATTGCTCTTTTAATGTCAGCTTAAATTCGTGGGTAATTTTACTACAGCTTGTGCAGAAGTGAACACAAGGAAATATTTCACTGGAAAATAAGCGGATTCATGATAATTTACGTGGAAAGGTACTACGAGTTCATGCATTAAATTTAATTTAATGTTATGGTCGCATCTCAAAGAGCTGTAGATAAATTATACTGATAAATGGTGTCTAATGCTGATGAAGTGTAGCTGTAATCAGGCTGAAATACAATCTTGTGGAATCTCTACACCCCTTTCTCCTCCATTTCAACTCTTATGCATACAAATATTTTCAGACCTGCATACTCTCATTGAGACACTAGAAAAGAGGAAATGAAGAAGCCTCTGGCATTTTTTTTATCATTACAGTGAAAATAGTTTTCTTCTTATCTGCAGGGATGAAGCAATTATCGTACAACAGTTTCTCCACTGGCCACATTATGTTCAAACTGTAACATTAAAAATACACTCCCCCAATCCTCCCCCGTGTTCGCACTATACACACAACAACTAGCAGACATCATGTCGTACTCGAGTATCAAAGCGCAGCATGACCTCGTGGACTGTTTTCTGGGTGTCTCAGGCCATTTGTTTAATCTGGTATGCAGGAGACACGAGAGGCTGACAATGTGCCCTTGCTTACCCACTCAGGTCCAGAGTTTACACAGGTGACTAATTGCTGTGGAAATATGGTAATTTAGAGACTGCTGATATCTCCACTGAGCACAGCTGTGTTTGCTGGAAACTTCCTTCATAGACGGGAAAGTGTTTTTTTTTTTTTATAAACCTTACATAATCAGAATCATATTAATCAAACTGTTTTATTCTTGTTTTTTTATTATATATTTTTTAATGTGGGTGGTTAATGCACAATACACTTTTATTTTGTTTTGAACATAATGGAGCACAGTGATAAGGGTTCATTTTTGAAAACTAGAATTTATACTGATGGTTTCGGATTTCTGTCTTCCAATCCGTCTCAAACAAGTATCAATGTTTATCTTTTTTCTCATTACTTTGTTAATATGATTATTTGAATCAGTATTTAATCTTGAAATTATTTTGACTATGAATAAAGTTAAAATATTTCATACTATAAGAATGTTCAATGCATTTGCCTGCCTCTTTGTAAATATTTTCAGGAGCCACCAAACCAGGTCAGAGGTCATGGAAGCGTTGAGTGGAACTAAAGGGCTTGTTGATTGAAATCAACTGTTTTCCTATTTGTATTGCTATGTGCTAATACTGTCTAAAGTAATTTTGTTGTTATTATTATGTGTTAATTCTGTTTAAAGTGATTTAGCTTTTTATTCAAGGTAGACTTTGTGTAGAGAGAATATAGCAGCCTGAATGTAGATTAAACCAGTTTTTACCCAGTTTTGATAAACACGGCTGAAAGTACACTCAGCCTTGGGTAAGAAACAGATTGTACTTTGAGTGTGTGTGTTCTATTCAATTGTGGATCCTTTTACAGGTCTGGGGTCAGCTTTAAACAGCCTAGTGGATGTCTGACATTTATATGCTTGAGATATTGAGATATCGAGTTGTACGCACGCATCGACATGGACATTTTCTAAGTCAATCTGTGCTTTAACCAATCAGGTTAAAAATGCCTATTAAGTCAGAATTATTAGCCCCCTGAATTATTAGCCCCCCTGTTTATTTTTTCCCTAGTTTCTGTTCATGGAGAGAAGATGTTTTCAACACATTTCTAAACATAACAGTTTTAATAACTCATTTCTAATAACTGATTTATTTTATCTTTGCCATGATGACAGTAAATAATATGTGACAAGATATTTTCCAAGGCACTGCTGTACAGCTTAAAGTGACATTTAAAGCCTTAATTAGTTAATTAGGTTAAATAGGCAGGTTAGGGTAATTAGGCAAGTCAATGTATAATGATGGTTTGTTTTGAAGACTATCATAAAAAAAGCTAAATGGGCTAATAATATTTACCTTAAAATTTATTTTTTTATTTTTTTATTTTTTTTATATAAAAACTGCTTTTATTCTAGCCGAAATAAAAAAAAAATCTGACTTTCTCCAGAAGAAAAAAAATGATCAGACATACTGTAAAAAAAAAAAATCCTTGCTCTGTTAAACATAATAAAAAAATATTAAAAAAATAAAAAGACATTCAAAGGGTGGCTAATAATTCTGACTTCAACTGTATGATGGAGTTAATGACGTTGTAAAGTTCCACCCACCAGCCCAAACACGGCATCCAGTGACGTGGTCAATGGAGTTGTGCGTGTATGCTTTTCGGGTGCTTCTGGAAAGAATTATTTTAACTCATTAAATTTTGTGGACCAATTTCACTTCTGACCTTACGAATAATTTAAACTGACTCCAATTTTGATTGTTCCAATTTTACCATTTTATGCTTTTAGCTGGTCATATTAGTAGTTGTGGTGTAATCAGCCCCGGATTGGCTAATCGGGAGGACCGGGAGAATTCCCGGTGGGCCGGTCCGTTTTTTGGCCAGTGTCTCTAGCTGCTTGCACTCTCAGCAGTCGCACTTTTTTTCATTTATTTATTAATTTGACCATAGCCTCACTCTTTTTATTCACTATTTTGCCGCAGCTCTGCTCTTTTTATTTATTTTCTCGCAGCCCCGTAAGCAAAATGCAGCCTGCAGGTTATTGATGACATAACTATCATTTGACCCCAAACAGCATCACCTTTGTGAATATAAGAATTCGAATAATTAATATTAATGAATATTACACCTGCTAAATAAAAAAATCTGATGATTCACTACATTAATAAATCTGACATAACTTGATCAGAAATCTAAAAAGGAGAGAAAAAGATTAAGTAATACTGTGGTTAGGGAGAGTCTTGCAGATAACAGTGCAATACTTATTTTTTATTCCAAACGCCTTCGCATGACAGCGCCATTGTTGTCCAGTGGTCAGCACGTTGCATTATGATGCCGCCAACCCGAGTTTGAACCTTACCTGGGTAATTTATTATTATTTTATTTTTTATTTTTAGTGTTAAGACATATAATACTGTTTGAGTTACTTATTTAGGTGTTTATTTTTATTTTTTGTGTGTCCACCATTGCAAAGGACTGGATATCTATGCACAGAATCAGGTATTGCAGAAAAGGACATTGTAATGTTTTAAAGAATAGTGTTGGAGATTTAGCTACTCTTTAATTTTCTCAGATTTATGAATGATCAGCATAACACAAGTACTAATACAAAACAGTATTAAACAGTAAAAAAAGTACTAATGAAGGGTTTAAACTTAATTTCATAAAGTCAGCATACCTGGCTATAGAAAAGAAGCACAGAGGCTGTGCGAGAAGTCTGGCTACAGAATCTTCTCCCAGTGTTTTCCCAGATCCCTTTAAATACCCATATACAGCTGAAAAACAGTAATACATATTTAGCACCCAAATATTTGCTCATTATTTCCTCAGAATTTCTAAACCTCTTATGCCGCTTTTTGCTCGTGTTTTCCATCAACGTTTAATGCCTCGTGACTAAATAAAGAGCGCCAATGTGATCGTGCACACCAACGTGCAAATCGCCAGGCGTAAAAGCGCCTCATGCTCTTTTTTTTTTTTTTGACGCACCCCGTCAAAACCTTCTACACCACTTTTGTTCACATGCACAATAATCATGTGCTTCACAATAATCATTTCTTCATCGCCAGAGCTGGAGCTGCTACTTGAACCATCCATGCTTGTTCGAATCGCCAATAACTTTAACAACAAGCATGTCAACTTTCTGTCTTCTTCTATGTTACAAGCGGGTGTCAGAAGCTTAAAGTTGTGTAGCGTCATCTAACGTCAAGGAGTGATTTTGCGTACTCTTCTGCTCGACGCCAGTTAAAATTGCTTGCATTTGAATCCAGAAAAACGTCTTGAAAAATGTTGACGATAAACGCAAACAAAAAGCTGTGGTCGAGCCTTTAGTTTGCACATCTGGGTATCAGAGGTCTTTACTGATTCTTTCATTCATCAGGAGAGGAGACATTGTTGTCTTAACATAGACCTCTCTATCAGGGAACAAAACCTAGTTAGCAGCCACATCTGAGTATTTATTTTTACTTTGCAATACCAGTTGGGAAGGAAATTTCTGAGCTTACCAGAGAAGAGGGCAAAAATGTGTCAAAGGTTGTCCTGGGTCCTTTATCACGTCCTTTTTTCAACTTATTTCAGGGCACATTAGAATCTGAGTAAAATCCATCGTTACAACGTTATTGTAAGTGTATAATTGTTGATGTTTTTGAGATTGTAAGCAGAGCGGCCTAGGAATGCATTGCAAGTGTTGAAGCTGGCTTCTGCCGATGAAACTACAAACTATCTCCAGTAAATGTATTTATTTATTTGAATTATTCATGTGATAGACTGGTCATTTATTGGGTTCAAACTGTAAATTATCCTTACAATACGTAAAGTGAAAGCTGAAAAAAGCTTTCCATTGATTTTGGTAGGACTTGCAGGACAGTATTTGGTTGAGATACATCAATTTGAAAATCTAGAATCTGAGTATTGTCTTGAAAGTTTTTATATATTTAAAAAATGAATTCCTGGAACTTGATCTTCATTTGATAATCTAATGTTGTTGCCAAAAAAAACCCCACCAATTTTCATTCATTCAATTTAATTTAATTTAGATTATCCCACATATGCATGCAACATGCATGCAGTGTTGTGGTCCTGGGTCGCATGTGCAAGATGAGTGTAAATAATCACTCACGCTAATAATGGCAAGGCACATGGTTTAATTTAGCACTGAACCTGTCGAAATAAAGGTTAAGTTAACCCTACTTCTTAATTAAAAGTGTGAAGCATTGTTTTACCCAGCGTTAAACGTAGTGCTTAGAACTAAGATAAACTGTGGTTAAGAAATGTGTGAAAAGCCCTTCTGTGACTTCTGTCGTATGCAACTAACAATCTCTTCTTCATCCACCCTTTTTTTTAAACACTGTACATTTAATGTGAATGTGAGAAACTTCTTATTTATTTGTTTCTATAATTATATTTAATAATTTTACAAGCAAGAAAGCTGCTGGTTCGAGCTGGGTCAGTTGGCGTTTCTGTGTGGAGTTTGCATGTTCTCCCCATGTTCGTGTGCGTTTCCTCGGGTTGCTCCGGTTTGCCCCACAAATCCAAAGACTTGTGGTACAGGTGAATTGAGTAGCCTAAATTGTCCGTAGTGTACGTGTGTGAATGATTTTCTATGGATGTTTTCCAGTGATGGGTTGCAGCTGGAACGGCATCTGCTGCATAAAAGCATATTCTGGATAAGTTGGCGGTTCATTCCGCTGTGGCGACCCCAGATTAATAAAGGGACTAAGCCGAAAAGAAAATGAATGAATGAATGAATGAATGAATTTCACAAGAAGCAGCATAACAAACTCTGAGTTCATAATCTTTGCAGAGCTGAATAAAATGGTGAGTGGCTAACCCGAAATGTTGCACATCCAAGTAAAAAAAAAAAAAAAACTCACCCTTCTAAGGTATGGAAGCATATGCACACTAATATTTGACTGGTGTCATCTGGAGTATGTTCATCAGGCGTGAAAGTCATTACTGTCATTTTAACACATGCTCCATTAAACTGTAAATCAGAACCTGGAGACTTAACATATCGATAGGAAAAGCATAAAGGAAAAATATGGAGGAAATAAAGGGCCTTGAGCTTTTCTTGACTCCCTATCTCACTCCTAAGCCCTTTACACAGACATACATATTGACAAAGTTGAAATAAAAGCTCTTAGACCAATTGATAATTGATAAAAAAAAAACATTTTGAAAATGCTGTTCCTGCCTCTCATGCTGTCTCCGTGTAGAAGTGAAGTGCTGTCTAAAAGGGATTCCTTTCAGTTGAGAAGAGCAGCTTTTGAGACATCTGACATGATACATCCAACATATTCTGTTGTCTTTTGCATCAGCTTTTTCTCTCTGAACAATTGATGTTTGTCCTTATTGCATTCTGAAGGCTGACGCCAGGTGAAAGAGAAACACAGAAGTGATGCCAACTTTGATAACACCATGGCAGATGGCTCCGAGGGACCACCATGCCAGATTTTTGTGGAACCCAGCATGCAGAAAAATCCTTTTTGTGTTCAAAATGACACAGCATGCTGAACATCTGTTGAGAGCACTACATACGTAAATAAATTGTGAAAATAGATTGTGTTTGACATCTTATGTTATATTATTTTTTTTCACATACACATACCTAGCGAGCACCTTGATGTAAAAATTATATCAAAAATCACATCATTTGATGTTTAAATCTTGATATCCATTTGACATCCACACATTGATGCCATTTATGATCACCAAAATAATGACGCATAACATATTATAATATGTAAGATTCCATTCTATCAGCCCAACGACAGAATCCAATGAATGGTCGAAGGTTAAATGCGTGTAAGCCTTTTTAGTGCTTCTGAAATGAATTTGGTTATTTATTAAAATTTATTTATACTTGTTTTTTAGCTCCGAGGTCAATCTGACTCCAATTTTTAATTTTATCATTTATGATTTTAGCTGATCACATCTTTAGTTGGAATACAATTTAAATTTTTATATTTTCTTGGGTCCGACATTCTTGTATGTTCATTAGGGACCAAACGCTGCTTAGAGTTCCACGCCCCGGATTGCGTTTCTTCTCATGGACATTATCTCGACACTCTGAAGTTAGTCAGAGGATAGGGTTAGCTAATCCTCAGGTAGTCTGGTTGCCTTCTCCACACT
This sequence comes from Danio aesculapii, assembly GCF_903798145.1. Lineage (NCBI taxonomy): Eukaryota > Metazoa > Chordata > Actinopteri > Cypriniformes > Danionidae > Danio > Danio aesculapii. The sequence continues at coordinate 44,312,507 of NC_079441.1, read as the reverse complement.
CATACTAAAAGAGTAGTGAATTTAGTCATTTCCAATACAACTTGCTAATATCAGTGATTAAATGATTACAAGGTCTTTATGCTGCCACGTCTCCTGCTTCGTACAGTCAAATGCGCCTTGAAAATCAATAAAGTCATGTTACAACATAATGGTAGCGCAGACTTTACTTAATCCACTGGATACAATGATTCTGGAGGCTCCAAAATTATTAAAAAAGGTTAACAATTATTTTCCAGATGAAAGTGTATCATGCCAATTACAGAACCAAACAATAAAATCCAATTCAGAAGTAAATGCACAACATCAATTACTCAAAGATAAATCTAATAGTATAGATGGAAGTCCAAATAATAGGCTACATCGTTTTGTGCTTGAGAGCTCTTCACTACAGGCTAGTCTGGATCCAGAGACATTTTGTCCTTCTTTTTAAATACGCTAAATTAACCAGTCTCTTAAAGATTTACTCATCTGTTGGGATTTAATCAAAATTTATCAAAGATAGTGAACAAAACCTTGTTACTAGTCACACCTGAGTTTTTATCAATGCCATAGGGGAAGGAATGTTCAGGAAAGAGGGCAAAAGGTGTCAAAGTCCTGGGCTTTTTTCTTCAGATTCCAGAGTTTTTGTTGCTTTATTACATGACACATTCAATTCAATTCAATTCAATTCACCTTTATTTGTATAGCGCTTTTACAATGTAGATTGTGTCAAAGCAGCTTCACATAAAAGGTCATAGTAAATTGGAACAGTGTAGTTCAGTTTTTAGTGTTTAAATTCAGCTCAGTTCAGTGTGGTTTAAAAATCACTACTGAGAGTCCAAACACTAAAGAGCAAATCCAACGATGCCCAGCTCTACAGATCCCGAACTATGCAAGCCATTAATCTAAGAAAGATTTTATTCATCTGAAATTTAATTCCAAATTTACACTGGAATTTGTATTTCTACAATGCATGCAAATACCTTTTTGACCCATTTTGACCAATTTACTAATATTTGAGCCTAATATTAGTGTCTAATTGTTTAATATTAGTGCCAAAAACATCAAAAATCGATTACAGGACTGTCCTGTTATTATTTTTTTAATGTCTTTTTGACATCAATGTGCTTGCTGGTCAGTTTAAACTTTTGTTTTTCTTCATTTTAGCAAATGTCCTGTCAATATAAGACCACAACAAAACAAAACAATCTATTAAAATCCTTCTGAAACAGAAAGACTCTAGCAAACTCTGTTTAATGACAACTTTAAGCAAACCAACTTCTCTTCCCCGCCATTGCATATGCATGTGCATCGTCTGCCAAGGAAAGGCTGGCTCACTGGTATAAAGGAGGGTCTTGCCGAATAGAAAGCACTTGCTGCCTTTGCTTTATCTTGAGAGCACAGAGGGTTTACTAATTAGAGTGTCTTTTGGAGAGAGACGGTGAGCCGAAACAGAGGATTGCGATATGGCCCTTGACGAACGGCCTCATTGGTATTTTGATGATTACCCAGCTGCCTATTGGTTGCATGTCAGGCAGTATGCGAAATCAAAATGACGTTTAATTTGCAGTTACATGACTGATATTTTAATTATCCTTCCACATCTGTCACGGCTCTCTGGCATCTTTATGCTTCCCTGATAAAACAATAATGCACAGCCATTCTAGCGATGATTGTAATTTGAAGAGGGGCTAGCACATCCTTCTGAATTTAGAATAAAGAAAAAAAAACTTCCCTCCTTTTATCACCCTTCATCCTCATTAAAATAACATCATAGAGAGTGTATATGCCCTTTGATGGCTAACCAATACAAATCTGTGCTTAAAGAGAAAATCTGCTTTGTTCTAATGCTTCTCTGAACCTAAGGACCATATTTCAGAGCTGGTGGCAGATGGCACAAATTGTGCTGACACTTTATTATGTAACATTTAGCAGCAGAGAGCACAGCAACTGCATCAGAAAACCCATCAAACCCAGTCCAGCCACCTCTATTATTTAAAATAAATTGACATGTATTATTCTTTGAAGATATTTCACATTTGAAATATTTATGTCATCATATTCAACAACAACCTTTTGCGATGACCTGGAATGCCAGGAATGTGCTTTGATAAAACACACGTAGGAATAAAACATTCATCAAGTGGCTGCCTGTTCAAATGTCTATAGTTCCCTGTCCTTCATTCATCAAAGATGGAGAACAGGACGCTCGCCCTCCATCATCTGCATTCAATTCATTGAGGATTGAAAACAAGTCTACTGACCATCAGAGAGACAAAGGAAGCAGACGGACAGGAAATATAGCCAGACAGCGGTGTGAAAAAGATGTCAAAAGACCACACAACAACATCCAAAAGACTTCACACCTCACTTCAAGTCAAGTCAAGTTGAGCTTTGTCATTCCGCTACATGTGTGGACATACAGAGGAGTAAAATATATCTCGCAGGACAACGGTGCTACATAAATTAATCATAAATACTAACACAACACTAGACATAAGAGCTATTTAGAAAAAAATAATAAACTATGCATAACTAACATATACTATAAGATACTTAATTATACACATAAGATTTAACTATACACATAAGATTGCCTCAGTTAAAATGAGTGTTCATGACTCGATTTCTTATATCTTTTGCATTTTTGTCACACTTTATTGTTTTAGATGTTTAAATTTAAACATTAGTCAAATATAACATAAGTAACACATCATGATGTTTTAAAATGACATTAAAAAAACCCACCTAAACCTAATAACTTGATGTTCCACCCTTAGCAGCAACAACTGCAATCAAGCATCTTCAATAACTTGCATTGAGTCTGTTACTGTAACAATATGGAGGTGACAACAGAGGTGAGGATCCATTTGCAGAGTCTTTATTATACAAGGAATCATCAGGCAGGCAAGGGTCGATCACAGGAGGAAACAGTATTAGGCGGCAATCAAATTGAGAAGTCAAAAACAGAAAACAATAAACAAACAAAGCAATGATTGATACGCTGCAAGAGAAGGCAAGATAAACGACTCAGCAATCTCTGTGTGCTGGTAGTGCTGTATAAATATTCCATGTATTGAGAGTTTAAGCAGCTTCAGATGTGCGAGTTTGTAATCAATCTGGATCAGGAACCGGTGTGTGTGGTGCATGCTTGGAGTTGTAGTCCATGTAATGGTGGATTTGTAGTCTGTTAGCAATCTGCAGCCGCTAGATCGCTGATAATAATAACAGTTACAGCACTGTGGAGGAAATTTGTCACGCTCACCTTTGCAGAATTGTTGTAATTCAGACATATTAGAGGGTTTTCAAGCATGAACTGTCTTTTTAAGATCATGCCACAGCATTTTAATCGGATTTATGTCAGGACTATGACTAGGCCACTCCAAAGTTTTGTTTTCTTAAGCCATTTAGAAGTGGACTTGCTGGTGTGCTTTATATCATTATCCTGTTACAGAACTCAAGTTTGTTTCAGCTTGGGGGATATTTTGGTACATAGCAGAATTCATGATTTCGTTTATCACAGCAAGTCATCCAGGTCCAGAAGCAGCAAATCAGCCCCAGACTATCACATTACCACCACCACATTTTACTGTTGGTATGATGTTCTTTTTAAGAAATGCAGTGTTACTTTTATACCACACACAATGGGACACACACCTTCCAAAAATGTACCTTTTTGTGTCATCAGCCCATAGAGTACTTTACCAAAAGGGTTGGGGATCATCAAGATGTTTTCTGGCAAAATTGAGAAAAGCCTTTCTGTTCTTTTTGCTCAGCAATGATTTTTCGCCTGAAACTCTGCCATACAAACCTTATTTTTCTTTCTCTTATTTCTCTTTCTTTATGTCTCTTTTTTATGGTGGAGTCATGAACATTAATCTTAACTTAGGCAATTGAGGCCTGCAAATTTTTGGATGTTGTTGTGGGGTCTTTTGTGACCTCGGAGTTGTCGCTGCACTCTTGGGATATGGTTGGCCAGTTTCTCCAGGGGTCAGGTTCTCCACTGTTCCATGTCTGTGCCATTTGTGGAGAATGGCTATCGCTGCAGTCACAAAGCTTTAGAAATTGCTTTATCACAGTTTCTAGACTGGTAGATTTCAATTATTTACTTTGTCATTTGTTTTTGTTTCATTGGATCTCGGCATGATGTCTGGCTTTTGAGTAAGTTTAAGGTTGTGTTCGAAACCGCATACTTCCATACTATACAGTACGCTAAAATTAGAATGCAAGCCGAGTAGTATGTCCGAATTCATAGAATTCCAAAATCAGTATGCGAGAAGTACCCGGATGACTTACTACTTCCGATGAGATTCTGAAGTGCACATGCCATGCATGCTGTGCTATCCCATGATGCCCCGCGAGATAATTCATGAATGGGAGTGAAGAGGCGCAACTAACGCAGATAGATCACGTGATCATGACAAAATGGCAGATGTAGTACTTCCGAATTTCATTCATACTTCTTACATTCATACTGTATATAAAGTACTTTTCAAACGGCAGAGTAGTACTTTTACAATCAAATGAAGTACCTACTGAGTAGTGGACGGTTTCGGATGCAGCCTTAAGCTGTGGTCACACTAGAGTTTGATAATGTGAAATTCTGTCTTGTGGCGCGGAGAAAAGGGGCGGTGTTAAACAAGATGATTAGACATTAATAAAGCAAGCGATTGGTCCATGTTTTAAATTCCTGTCCAGAGAGGTCATGTTTTGATCCTCAATTGGTCTCACGCAGTCAAGTGATGCGATTTCGCAGATCAGAGTTCACCAAGCTTGAACTTTGCACTGCAGCGACCTGCGAAACTTGACACCTGACCTTGCGTTTCCGGTCTGATGCATTTGCGTGCATATGAAAGGAAGTCTATGGGGAGAAAAGTGCAGTGTACACTTGACTTTTCCTTCCATAGACTTCCATTCATACGCACGCGAATGCGTCAGACCGGAAACGCAGGGTCATGCGTCAAGTTTCGCATGTTGCTGCGGTGCAAAGTACAAGCTTGGTGAACTCTAACCTGCGAAATCGCATCACTTGACTGCGTGAGACCAATCGAGGATCAAAACACGACCTCTCTGGGCAGAAATGTAAAACATAGAGCAATTGCTGGCTTTTTTTAATGTCTAATAAGCTTGTTTAATCCCGCCCCTTTTCACAGCGCCGCACGACAGAATTTCGCACACACAAAGCTCGGTGTGACCGCAGCTTTAGTCTGCTTCACTTTGTCAGGCAGACAAGTGATTTCTTAATTGAGAACAGGTGTGACGGTAATTAGGCTGGGGCGTGACTACTGAAATTAAGATAAACCAGAGTTTAGTTAAGTTATGGGACAAACACCTTTTGTAAAGCAATTCGATGTTTTCTGCATGATGCCAGGCACAGAAAGTTGTATTTTGGATTTTAAAAGGATGCAGGATGCTTTGAATTCCCACAAACCCCTGGGCTGTAAAATATACATTCTCTGAAGGCCAAGATGGCTTACTGTACATAATAACATGGCACAGATTTGAAAGCAGCAACCAAAGAAGAGGAATTCCTGAAGAGAGGACTTTTTGACAGATGTATGTTGTGTTTTGAGACATCAGTTGTAAGATGGCCTCAAGGACAGCTTGAATACATGGCAGACAGAAGGCTTTTTTGGGAGGGTTTGCTTTCCAATGACTTGTTCCAAGGTTCCAAGGCCAGGAATATGCTTAAAAAAGAATCAAATAAAATTGATCCTTGAACACCCTTGAATATAGTTTTAAAAGTATGTCCTTGGTGGTCTTATTCAATAACTGTTTTGATATTTCTGTTACTAAAAATACATTTAAAGGGATAATTTAATACAGCTGAATTCTTATTTATAGTTATATATAATCCATCTCTAAGCAGCCATTTGATCTTCTGTTTAAATTATTAAGTATAAAATACTTTAAAGTATTGCAATTCCATTTAAACAATTACATACACAAATACATTTAATCAATCAATCAAACAAACAAACAAACAAACAACAATAATAACATAGCTAAGCCATTAGACTCTGTCTGTTAAATTTAAATTCATAATTATGAGGCTACACTTTCTCTCTTTTTTCAAAGACAAAGGTTTAAATTATTGGCAATTGAAAACGAAAAAGACAGACTTAGATGGATTGTGAAATTTCATAAGACGCCTGGGTTAATATAGTGTGACTTGAGTGGGCTCATTTAAACATGTTAGCGGTTGAGGTTGCTTGACTTTGCTGATGACAGAGACAAGCACTCAGATAATTTGCTGCTGTTCTTCAACAGCAGACTGATATGCAGAGACAGGATGCAGGGCGTCTCATTCTCACACTGAATATGCACATGACAAATGAGGTTTAATAAAGGAGCATTCTTTTTCAAGTGGGTGACAAATGTACTAGAATAATAATCACAATTCAACCCAGAATGGGGAAGCTTTTATTTACCACCTTTTGGTGGCCTGTTTCCTTCTTTGGGATCATTAGATTCATCTCAGAAAGAATGTGTATTATTTTCTTGTCCTCCTGGTGCTGCTTCAATATGTTTTAATGGGCCTGGAACAAGGTTATTTTTTCTAAAAAAAAAAACAAACAAAAAAACAAGACTAAAACTACTAGTCAATAAACATGTTTGTTTGCTAACATAAAAATGAACACAATTCACAATAAATGAATTTTTTTTTTTAAACTGAAACTAACAACAGTTACTGAAACTGAAATAAAGTACTACTACTCATTCTGTGGTGGAAAATCTGACACGGGTCTGTTTAGAGAAACATAAATATATATTTCAATTACCAAAAAATGTAAACTATTCAATTAATAAATAATTCTTAGTCCTTCATAGGTTTTACTTTTTTTGTGTGTATTGGTGGGATTTTCGATTCGATGTCTATTATGACTATGATTTTACTGTATTATTTAGAGGTTCACATAAGAGTTAAAACGTGTTCTGTAACTCTGCTAAACTGTAATTACTAAAACTAAAACAGTATATTTAAACTAAATATAAATTGGTTCAAAAAATTCAAATTAAAATGAACTAAATCCAACAATACCATTAATGAAACAAACTGAAGCTACACTGAAATTTAAAGCAAATTTTAAAATAGTATCAAAATAAAAAACTAATAACTAAAATCTATAGCCTTGGCCTGGATAAAACGCAACGGTTACTAAAGTAACCCTTGTTCCCCAAGGGGGGAACGGAAATGCTGTGGAAACTTCCACTATGGGGCATTTCATCAGAATCCAATCATCTAAATGAATATAAAACTGGGCTAATGAAATGCCAATGAGTTGTCAGCTTTAGCGTGCACAGCTGGCATTAATAACAATCAGCTTGTCATAAAAGCACTGCACGTGCCCAGCTGAGGCATCCTTTTCTAGCTGAAGAGCCTTTTACGGCTGCCAGCTAAGGGACAATCGTTGTGGCGAAGGAACATAGCATTTTCGTTCCCCCTCTTACTTTAGTAACCGTTGCGTTCCCCATCGGGAGGGGAACTCCAATGCTATGTGGAAACTTCCACTATGGGGAAATCTATGGAGAATGCCACCACGAAATAACCTTACCACATCTCTGGTGAGGCGCACGCCACGCAGCAGCACGAGCGCACCTGCATCACCAGAGGCGCAGCCTTCCAATGTTTCCTCTGGCCCTTTTTACCTTACTTACCTGTCCTGGTTTAGATGTATTTTTTAGGGAGTCGTAAAAAACACCTAGTTAAATTCTAGGAATTTTAAATATGATAGTATGTTGGGAAAGCGTGCAGTCCCGATAGGGAGGATGCTGCGGAGGCCACCTGCTGCCCAAATGGGGAGACCTGGTGGCAAATAGCATATAGACTAGTCCTAAAAGGGGGAGTACTCATATGAGAAGATGGTTAGCAGGGAGGGAAGACACGAGCCCGCCTAAGAGGGGGGACTACATCGTGGCTGAGTGAGCATATGGGATCTCCAGTGGGGATTGCACATAGCTGGCACCTATACCCAGAACGCGGGCTAACCAGCGGGAATACCAACAACGTAACAAGCCAACACCTGACTCTTCCACTGAGTCAGATGATGGGGGCCTCGGAGAAACTTTGCAGGGTTCGCCAATTGGGGAACTCACCTGACAAAGCGAGAAAGCGCACGTATCTCTGTGTTAGTTAGAAAGGCGCAGAAAGCGTTTTACAAGATCTAACCAAATTTCCTCATTCACTGGGGTTTCCCAGCACATGTGAGAAAATCGGTTCCACTCGAAGATTAAAAAATCTCAAAAATGTATTAGGTGTCGCCCAGCCCGCAGCTCTACAATCTCTGTTAGAGAGGCGCTGCATGCTAATGCCCAAGAGGATGCACGCTCCGAGTGCAGTGCGCTTTACTCCTGGGGGACACGGCTCGCTCTGGCTCAGATAGCGAGGGACATGGCATCCACTTTACAGTGGGCCAACCTCTGTTTAGATACGGCACTTCCCTTCTGCCTATCACCGTAACAGATAAAGAGCTGCTCAGTGGATCTACTGAGTACGGTCCGTATAATACGCAAAGCGCGAACAGGGCACAGCAATAAAGGGGCTGGGTCTGCCTCCTCCGTGGGCAGCGCTTGCAGGTTCACTATGTAGTTTAACAAATGCTAGGAAACCTAGGGCACCTAGGTGGGCCTGGGTCTCAGGAAAACGTGAGAGTGGGCCGGCCCAAAAGCTGGCATATTTCACTGATCGAAAATGCCTCCAGATACCCGCCCATTTGACCAATGCCAACGCGACCAGTAGAGCTGTCTACCTGGACAGAAATCTTAAAGATACTGAGTCAAGTGAATCGAACACGCTTCTCCTAAGAGAGATCTCCAAACGGGTAAGGGATGGGAACAGGATAAAATTAATATCCACGTCTCGCGCCTCTGGGAGCTGGATGATGAGGCAATGCTTTCCCAGCGTGCCGCCATCACTGTGTCCTTGGAGTGGGGATGATTGTAATGCCAACCCCTCAGTGCGGAGGGGACAGCCTTAACTCCAGCCAACTGAAGGAGGATAGCATCACACTGATCTGGCATGTTCGGGGTCCTTCTCAGAGAGCAGTATACCACACAGCGAATAGACCCCACTTCAGGGCGTAGGCAAAGTTGATGCTGTAGCCTGAGTGATGCCGTTAACCACCTAATTGGTAGGTCACCTAAGGTTCCGTAGATCTGGGCGCAGGTGCCAAAACGGCGCCTGTCCCAGAGAAAAAGCTTCTTCCAGGGGATGCGCCAGGGAGGGGCCATCACGAGGAGAGAGCTGAAATACAGGTCAGATTGAGCCAGAGAGGCGCAATACATGGACCTGTTTCTCATCTTCCCTGACTTTACACAATATTTGTGCGTGTAGGCTCACTGGAGAAATGCGTATTACACACGCCCCGGGGCCTGCTGTGAAGTCAAAGCACGGCCACCAAGTCTGCTTCTAGATCCAAAGTCATGCTAATCACTCCCGAGGGGGAGAGGGGGTTCGAATCATCATCAGACATTGACAGCCCCCCCTTCAAGGATGGTGAGGACGGAAGCGCATGCAGATCGGGCAGAAAAAGGTGCCCTCCAAGACTGTGGGCTTACTATGCACTTCCGGGAAGAAGGGGGTGGAAAGCTTATGAGGTCTTGCCTTCTTGAATCCTCCACAAGGCACCCATCTAGTCAGTCTAGCAGCAAAGCTGGGGGATAAACCACCACCAGACCCATGACCGAAGCAGCCCAGGAAAGCACGGCCATCATGTCTGCTTTTAGATCTGACGCCGCGCTCACCACCCCGGAGGTTCACATCCTCATCAGACAATGACAGCCCATCCTCTGATTTAGCGATGAACATCTGATCCTCGTTGTCATCAAGTGAGAAAGAGACCATCCGAGGACGGAGTGCTTTTCTCACCTGAAGCTTGGATGGAGCGCGTGGATGAGCGAGAGATCCGCGAGCCCGAGGGCAGCGGATTTACTCCCACTGTGACGCTCAGATCTGCCCGAGTACCAACTGCGGTGTAGGGGACAACTGGGATGGGTCGCCCTTTCGTAAGAGTGAGCCGCAATCTTAACTGCGCAACAGACATGCCACCGCAGTGATGGTATGCACTACCCTTGAGCACCGCATCAACATGCTGGACCCCCAGAATTGAAACGCAGTGCTTATGCCCATCATCCGGGGACAGGAAACCACCACATCCAGAAACGCACGGTCGACATCTTGAAAAAGATGCCCTGCACAACCGTGTTACTCTTTTAGTAAAAATGTCCGCTCTAGAGGACCGGACCCAAAGAACGGCAGGCAAGGGAGGAACCCAGCTCAACCGTCTGCCACTGCGTACACACACTCTGGACCAGGAGAATCCAGCTGCTTTATCATTCTTTCTCTGTAGACAGTTGGAGAACCCCTCAATGACTCTCTCAGAAGCTTCGTAATGGGGTCTGAATCTAAAAGGATGCCTCAGCTGGGTACGTGCAGTGCTTTTATGACAAGCTGATTGTCATTGACGGCAGTTGTGCACACTGATGCCGACAACTCATTGTCATTTCATGTCATTTTATACTCTTTTAGATAATTGGACTCTGACGAAATCCCCATAGAGAAAGTTTCCACATAGCATTGGAGTTCCCCTCCCGATGAGGAACCACAGTCATCATTCTTCACATGCATTTTTTCTATTGAAATGTCCAAATGACTACTACTACAACAACAACACTACTACTAATCACCATCATTTTATGGGCAGTTTTGTTAATATAACACAATGCAAAGAAGCTAAAACTATTGGTAAAACAACTGTAAAGAATTATTACACAGTATTAACTTCCTCACTATGTCCCTTTATACAGTTGAAGTCAAAACTAAATTAAAAATACTTTGCAAGTGTTGTTTAATAGAGAGATTATTTTTGACACATTTTAAACATAATAGTTTTATTATTTAAAAACTAATTATTTACCAGCTTATTATAACTAATTTCTCAGAACATTTTGTTTTGTCTTTGCCATGTTGACAGTGCATAATATTTTTCTACTTATTTTTCAAGATATAGTAGCAGTATTCAGCTTAAAGTGCAATTTTTAACTGGGCAAATTAGGATAATTAGAGAAATCTTTGGACACAAGTGGTTTGTTCTGTAGACAATTCAAACAAACCCCCCAAAAATTAAAGGGACTAATAAATAATTACCTTGCTTATTTATTTTTTTATATTAATAACTGTTTTTATTCCAACTAAACTAAACGAAATGAGACTTTCTCCAGAAGAAAGATGTTAGAAGATAGAAAACACTGTGAAAATGTCCTTGCTCTATAAAATCATCACTTGGGAAATAAATAAACAAACAAACAAAGAAAACAGGCAAATAAATAAATAAAAAAACAAACAAATAAATGAATGAATAAATAAAAATGACAAAAATAGTTCTCTGGGGGGCTAATATAGTTGTCAACATTTGAAGTGGACCAAAAAAAGTTTATGAAAATTATCTAAAACTACTGAACAACACCCATTCTCACCTATTCTCATCACCCATTCATCAGTTCATCAATTTTGATAAACTTTTTTGATCCACTTCAAATTTTGACTATATATATTATTTTATTATTATTTGCAAGTAATGTATAACATATATTCTGTGTGCCTTTCCCTCTTATCATCACTAGTTCCCAAATCTCTTTTAAATTTATGATGTGCACATAGCAATATAAAATAACCAGTAACCAATTACGAGTTCCAAAGATTTTTTTCTGTGGCTGAGTGAACTGAGCTTCCTGGCTTTATACAAACAAAAAGTTTGTTTCACGGGGAACTGGCAGAAAGAAAGAAAGGACGAAAAAAAAAACTTCTTTTGAGGAAGATGCTGAGAATAGCAGTTTTAAAACTCAGCCTACAAATCCCATATATCTTCTTTATTTTTCTATGTTCTGTGACAGCAAGTCTATAGCAGAGGCATTCTTTATGGAAATATATAAGCAGAAAATGAGAAAAACTCAACAGATGGATAGATTCATATATGTTGGAGAGTGAAAACGAGGAAGGGTTTTTATTCCACAAATGCAGAATTTCTTGCTCAGTGTACCGTGATGAGCTTTACAAAACAATGCAGTAAAGCGGAAGCCCTGCGATAGTCTCAGATAAACATATTTTATTTAGCTTGGACTCGTCCTGGAAAAAAAAGCATGCATAGATATTTGTATCTTATTTTTAGTGGGGACAAAAACGTAGAATGTTGAAGTTTGGTAAGAGAAGTTTGGTCAAATATGGTTCTACAAATAATTTTGCTGAAGAATGTTTGAATTCTTGCAAGTCACAAAAGCAGATCTGAGCTTCAATAAGAACTTCAATGCAGAACTGTATCCTTCAATGTTGAAGTCCATTCTATTAGCCCAACAACAGAATCCAATGAATGGTCGAAGGTTAAATGCCTGTAAGCCTTTTCTAGTTCTTCTGAAAAGAATTCGGTTATTTATTAGAATTTATTTGTTTATTTCCAGCTCCGAATTTAATCTGACCAATTTTAATCTTACCAATTTTAAGTGATCATTAAATTTAGACTGTGTTTCTAATTAGTAACGGATCACAGTCATCAAAAGTTAATAACTACACTTTATATACACTATACAACAACACTAACACTATACGTTCAGTTACTCTTTCATTGGGGACCAATTGTCGTTCTGGGTCCATGCGTGGCTAATTTCACATGCCTTCCCCATTTGGGCTCGCCAGCTTGACTCTTAGTCAGTGGTTTGCAGGCGACTAGTAGCTTTTAAGTCAGCCGCCTACTGCTTGCTCTGTGACAGAAAAGGTAGTCTCCCAGTCTTTTACTATGCAACTTGCCAGGGGTGCAATTCCAAAAACCATTATTTGCCAACTAACGTTGCAAGTTCCGTTGTTACAAATATAGTTAGTTGATTTGGCGATTCCCAAATCCATTGTTGCAATGAACATTCGCAAACTGCGTCGCGAACTTGTGCACTTGCAACTACACCTCTGGAGCTGTAGTTAGAAACATAGTTCCTGGCTGTGTTCTATTCCCAGTTATTCCCCCTATGCCTTATTCAGAGAACATTCTAACATTTAAACGAATTTTTTTTTTAAAAAGCATTAAAGTCATCACTCTTATTTTTAATTTGCTTTCAAAGCATTTTTACAGTTCAGTTTTAGCGATCTTCATGTTTACATCAATGTTTACAAACATTGATGTCATTTTGAACACAGCCGTGGCTCATGACGAAAGCTGTAGGTGACCTATTATTCAAAAGCAGAATTTGTTAGATTTCCAAAACTTGTGAAAAAAACTTAGCATACAGTAATGCTTTAAATTTATAGTAGATTATTTATTAAGCACCTGTACTGTATATGACATGGGCCTGTTATTTAGAACATTTCTGCAATGGTTTGCATGTGTCAAATTGTAAAAGTAGACTTTTCAAAAAATAAAAAATAAATAAACAATAACCATAATAATAATAATAATAATAATAATAATAATAATAATAATAATCATCATCATCATCATCATCATTATTATTATTATTAAAGTATTATTATTTTTTCATTTCCTAATAAATAATAAATATTCAATTTCATTTCTTAATAAATAGCTTCATTATTATTTATTTAATTATATATGACATTAGAATAAGTGTTAGCTTTTGCGAGTAATTTTAGGTTTCAAAATAGAATATGTAATGTTTTCAATAATATTTGTAAAGGAAAACATTGGTCCTATGTTAGGGGTATCAAAATTAATTGTTTCTTAGGTGCACCGGGATGCAGATGGGGACAATTCGGTATAGGTTCAGTAACAGATCATAACCGGTTATTATGTACTGCCATCATTTATCTCCTATGCGCGATGTCGCAGTAAAATACTATGGCAAAGGAGGCGAGGGCGAGTAAATAAAATGCTCCTACTACTTAAAAGGTAGATAATTATGCACACTCAACTGCTTGTGAGTTTGCTGGAAAGTCTTTCATGGACACTGAAGAAGGCACAGCACACGAGTTGCTATTTCACTACTAGGGAGAGATGCTGTAAAAATCCATCTCTGCCTCTCTCTCTCTAACTTTGGACATTTGACCTGCTGGCCTGTGTGTGAGGTAACTTTTCCTCTCCTCTCGGCTGTTAAAGTGATATTTGTGGATCCAGACACGAGCATGCCTGAGGTGAGAGTTTTCTCCACTGTGTCTATTACGCATTACCTGTGATAACCGCATATTATGCACATAAAGACTGTAACCACGGCTGTTCTTCCCACGTGACTCATCGGTGAACAGCGCTTTCATTTCTAAAGCCAAGCGCAGCCCTTTCTGTTGAGCGGGTAATGACAAATCATAGGGGTGTAAGACAGCGCTCAAAAAGGAAGCGGGATAATATTTACATTAGTTTATTTCCTATAAATGCTCATGTTGTCTTCTGTGCATGTATTGGAGTTTTGTTTGATACAATCAAAAAGAGTGTTCTTTGAGCATGTAAAATTAAAGGTACAGTTCATACATCTTACTGCTTGTATTAAAGGACAATATTGTTTTACAAATAATATTCATTCATTGATTTTCTTTTCAGCTTAGTCCCTTTTGTAATCCAGGGTCACCACAGCAGAATGAACCGCCAGTTTATCCAACACAAGTTTTACGCAGTGGATAACCTTCCAGCTGCAACCCATCTCTGGAAAACATCCATGCACACTCACACTCATACACTACGGACAATTTAGCCTTCCCAATTTACCTGTAACACATGTCTTTGGACTGTGGGGGAAACCGGAGCACCCGGAGGAAACCCACACGAACACAGGGAGAACATGCAAACTCCACACAGAAACATCAACTGACCTAGCCGAGGCTCGAAACAGTGACCTTCTTGCTGTGAGGTGACAGCACTACCTACTGCGCCACTGCGTCACCCCTACAAATAATATATAAATATTAATATATTTATAGATTTTAATAAAAAAAAAAGTCTTGTGTTGTGAGTAAAAAAATTTTACCAAATCGATGGCATGATAATCATAACCGAACCAAACCATGAAACCAGTATAGGTTCACACCCCTACTATATATCCTGTTTACATATATTTCAATTAATATAGAAAACAAGTGTATGCTTTTACCAAAACTAATATTGGATTTTATTTTAAATGCGTGTGCGTGTAAAACAATATAATTTGCACAAAAAAATTATCGGGTTCTTCTCTAAAGAAGCTGTAACTCCACCCCGTTTAGAGCATCGTTATGGGTGTTTTACGTCATAACTAATGTGGTTCAAATGATGGATCCATGACAGAGAAACTACGGTTTTGGGAAACACTCATCATTACATTGTTCTTTTCCCAAATGATGCATCGTACTATGATAATTTAGCCGCGAGTTACCTCATTGTTTGGGAAATGCACCCCAGATAAATGTGGTCAGAATCAGTCAAATTCAAAATAAATCAAATCTTAAAATTGTTAAATTAGTTAAATTGTATTATGCCAATTACATAAAAAAGAACCAGAACGCCAATTCAGAGATGATACTGTACTTATACAACATCCATTACTCAAAGATAAACCTAAGAGGTAGAGATGCATACCTGACCAGAGAAGTATGTTGCAGCATACTGTAAGTCTCAGAGATGCTGCAATGTTCGCACCTTCCCCTTAAATACTCAACTCAGAACAAAGAACCATAAATTAAAGATAATAAAAGCTTCACCAAGACCTCTGTCTGATCATATGTTAACCTAAAAAACTAATCACCACCTGGAGTAAATAATTCATAATTGACAGACAATTTCACACTTCCGTTGGACAGATTTTTCCCAAAGTCAGATCAAAGACATAGATTATCATAATACAAGTGACTATTGCAAAATTGAGACCGTTTACCAATCACACAGAGACATTTAAAATGATACCAAACATGACAAATTAAAGTTATAGATTCACAAGATACACCATATGAAGAGGATGGAGATTAGGTGTGGAATGTCAGTGACCTGAGCTCTGAGTGAAGAAGTGAAGGGGCCAGCAGAGCAGGGGGGGCAGTGGGGGCACACGATGGGTAACTGAGGCAGTTGAAAAACTTGCTCTCTTGCAGGTCTGCTACTCGGACTAGAAAGTATATTGGGTGCCACTTTATATTAAGTATCCTTAACTACTATGTACTTGCATCAAAAATAAATACAATGTACTTACTGTGTTCATAATGTGTTTGAGAGCACTTGTGTGCTCTTGAGTTGGGACAGCGGTAGGGTTATGGACTGGTTTGGTGGTATGGGTAGGTTTAAGGGTGGGTTAAGGCAGCCTGATCTCACAAAAAAAACGTAAGTATTTTACGTTTTGTTAGTTTAGTGGCTAATTCGTACGAATTCGTACGAGGTCAGTCGTATGAAATTGTACGATTTTAAAAAGGAGGCGTGGCACCTAACCCCACCCCTAAACCCAATCGTCATTGAGGGATCAGCAAATCGTACTAAAATGTACTAATTAGATCGTACGAATTCATACAAATTAGCCACTAAATCAAAAAGTTAGGAACTGCCATGAGATTGTGTTGGTTAAGGTGTTAGGTATGGTCAACAGTGTATTTACAAATGTAGTTACAGAAGTTAATTACAGATGTAATTACATACAGGTATTTACATTTACATATTTACATTTACATTAAATACATGTATTTACACAATAAGTACATCATAACAAATTATAATTTTTTTGTATAAGTACATATTAGTTAAGGACAATATAAATAATATATAATATAAAGGGGGACTGTTTATTGTTTTATTGCTTGGCAATTCATTTGGTCTTGCCTCACGGAATTCCATAACAGTTCTCAGGGTATGATTTTATGGAGAGATTCAGCCATCCTTACATTTATTCTCACTGACCAGTGTTTATATGTGTTGAAAAAACAAATCTGATAAATCATTATATAAAATAATTGTTTCTTTTCAAAAGAATAATTTATTTTCTTGGATTAAACCACTAAATTCAGAAAGGTTATTTTATTTCAGTGGAGGGACAGAAATATCTGAATTAATTAAAAATACATTTACTTATGTTATGAAGATGAACAAATCTCTAATTGGTTTGCAAGGACATAAGGTAAATATTTAAATGAAGACAGAATTTCTCAGAAACCCTCATCAATAACTTTTTTTTGTGCATGTAGTTGCTAAGTTACTGATAGTCCACAGTTAAAATGGGGGCTATTAAATTATAGTGTTACAGTTTTGTCTGTGTTCACATTCCAGCATGCAGATAAATGGCATCATTCCATCTTAGTACACAAAATGAATATCAGAACATCAAAGCGTCTCAGAGCTGAACATGTCTCTGACAACGCGGGACGGTTTGTTCAACAGATCATACAGGCGGAGCAAAGAGCTCCATCTATGCACGGGTGTGGAGACGGCCCCTTTCTGTGATGAATCTGGCCGGTTTCTCAGTGAATCATAAGAAGCAGATTGGGCCTGCCAGCCTCCATACAGGCAGAGATATTTCAGCCTCCTATCATCACTGTAGCACCAGCAGATGTTTGAGCTCCTTCACCCCGTTCATCTGTCTGCCCACGGATACAGCCTTACATTTTTCTCATCTGCAGCCTTGGGTGCTCCCTTTACCTCATCCTAAATGCTAAGAGATACAGGTGTGTAGTGCACCACATTTGAAAGATTTTAAAGGTATCAAACAAGATATTTTTCAAGATTATTAAGAGGATGTTTGAAATTTTCTGTGCTATTTGGGACACATGATGGTAAAAAAAAGTGCACACTGACATATATCAATTGAATTGATCAACGGTGCAGTGTTTTTCATTACTTGCAATTGGGAAATATAAAAATGTACCTGTACATAAACAATTTAATTAATTAATTAAATGTACATTTAAAAGTGAAGTAAGGGATTGCTGTTTACTTAAATAAATAATAAATTAATACATTAAATATTTGTCTAATGTTTTCCGTGACACTTCATTTTAAGGTACAATTCTTGCTATATACAAACAATTGACTATGACTTTTAGCTCAATAAACTCCTAATTTGCTGCTTATTAGTTGTTAATAGTAATAGTTAATAGTAGTTGGGTTTCGATATTAAGATTCGGTATGTAGAATAAGATCATTCAGAACAGCCAGTATCTTAATAAAAGGCAGACAATAAGCCACTAACAGTATTTTTCCTTATATTTAGCAGAATAATCTAATTTCTTCAACTAAAGGAGGTCAAATGTATCAAGATGACTGTATATTTAAGAAACAGCAAATTAATCAGTGACCATAAATTGTATGTAAAAAACGGTGTTGTTGCTTTCAAGATTTTGGATATGTTTAACTTTTTAATACTGTTCAGTAACTAATAATTGTCATGTTCAAATTTTTAATAAAGCCAAAAGAGCATGTTTGACTCAAACTTAAATAATTAAAAGAGTTTAATTTATTTTCTCTGCGGTGTTTTGTAGTGATTTAATAGTACTGAATCATTTAATTACACTACTTATTTCGTCTTTATTCGGTCACACTATATGATTGAATCCGGCCCATGTGATGGTTTTGTATGATTATCAAATTTATATTTAAAACTATTTCAAATTATCAAAAATGTGCTTGTATTGTAATATCATTTTGTTTATATTAATATTATATTATATAATATTAATATTAAAAATATAAATTACTTTGTGACAATTACTAGTCCAAGTAAGCTAATTACTCCTTATATGTCTGTTTTGCCCCACTTTGGCAAACAGTCTGGCTGTTAACAGAATACCTCTCAAATTATCTCACTGAATCAAGCATTTTCTGTAAAGCTGCTTTGAAATGTTATGTTTCTGAACAGCTCTATAAAAATAAGAAAATAAATGTTCACAAGTGCTGATATACAGTCATGAGATTGGAGTGGAGTGAAGGCGATGTATGAAATATGTTCTTAACAGTGCTGAAAAACAAAACAAAAAAGTGTATCTTTAATAAATGGATAGTTCCAGTCCTTGATTATGATTGGCTGAGCCACCTTCAAAGCTGTTGTAAATAAATGTACAAATATGCACCTGCAACCTTATTACTGTGCCACTGCATGTTTGTGTTGCTGCAATTCCATGTACTGTATTATGCATTTCACCTTAATTAACTGTTTATTTATTTCCTGAAGTATGAGTGACCCCTGCTGCTGTATTATGTCTGTGTAATTTACCTTAAATTTTCAGGCCATGACCTCACACTTCAAAGAAACTCATCTCATAGGCAATAACAGCTGATGTGCGAGTATGTGGTTGGAAAAGTACTTTTTTTCTAGCAACAAAAAATAAAATAAAATAAATCTGACAAAAAAAAAATAACGGCTGTTAAATTACAGAAATTTATCATAAAACAAAAGAAATGTACCGTGATTTAATTTGACAGATGTTTTTTTTTTTTTTTGTAATTTTACATCCCTTATTTTATAGTAAATTACACAGTTTAACTGTAATATGAACTTTTAACTTTAATGAATCTTTCACTGTACGACTGTATTGCAGTATGTTACTGTATTTTAAAATGGCATTGTGAAAATTGCTGTATATTTTACAGTAAAGATATACATACAATTTTGTAAATACATATACAGCAAGATAAATAGTGCTTTAAATGTAAATACAGTGCTTTTGCTGTAACTGATGTCTAGTAAGTTGCTGACAAACTGCTGCCAGTAAGTTACTGTAAATTCTACAGGCAATGTTTAACAGTCTGGTTTGATGCATTGAAATGACTTAAATTAGATCATTTAGAAAGTAACATAAGACATATATGTTTCCCTTTAAAAAATGCATTGTTTAGTAACCAGTTTATAACAATAATAAGTAGGGTTGGGTACCAAAAACCTGTGCCAATATGGCACTGGTACCTACAGTGTGTAACCGGTATTCACCGGACCGAATCAGCATATGAATTTTGGTGCCTAATTTTGGTGGCACCGGTGCTGCGACAAGGCCGTAAGATGCACAAAGGGGTACATCAAAGGCACAAATAGGTGCACGTTGTGTCACACCATCTCTAAACATTTAATTCTAAACAATTTTACGGACATCAACAACATAAGGACAACATCGTTGATGTTAAGCATTTGTTCTTGATCTTGACAATGTATAGAATGCAAGGCACACAGTATAGCGCATCTAGTGAGCAACTCCCTTCATCAACACTCATTATTGCGTTCATTAAATTTGCTTAAACTGAGCATTCTAAAGTATAGCTATGTTTTACAAGTAAGGATTCTGACACAACATGCAGCAGATGCTTTATAGAATTTGTGTGCAAGAGAAACACGTCAAACTTAATGAAACATTTGAGGAATCAACCTAAAGGCAGAGGAAAGTTTTTGACAGCTTGCGACATCATCTAACACTTTCACTGAGTACATTTACATGGACACCAATACTCCAATTTTAATATGATTACAACAATAATCTGATCAAGAGTCTATCATAAACAACAAGTTTTGATTACCCTAAAGGACCACAGACACCATCATCACAAAATGTGGAGGTTTTTTCGTTCTACTAGGTGTGCGGTATCAAATTCCATAGAAACAACACTCTTCCAGCAGTCCTTACTTAATACTTGCATCCAATATCTCAGTTTGTCAAGGGGGCATGAATGAAATGTTCCTGAATGAAAGTGAAACTGCCAAACTGCAGTTAAAATTGAAAAATAAATGAAACGCCCGAATTTACATGAA
The DNA here is from genome assembly GCF_903798145.1 of Danio aesculapii. NCBI lineage: Eukaryota > Metazoa > Chordata > Actinopteri > Cypriniformes > Danionidae > Danio > Danio aesculapii. The sequence goes on along the minus strand of NC_079441.1, from coordinate 44,291,858 downwards.
ACTCTGAAGTAAACATGGATAGGTGACATAATGACATTAATCAATCTATGTGCTATAACATGTAAAACGGGATCATGAAAGGAACATTCAAAAAGTAATTCATGTACACACCTTAGTCATATTATTGTCTTATTCAGATTAAGGCAAACCATTAGATTACTGATGTACATGTAAACAAGCCCAAAGCCTAGTAAAAAGGAGTTCCCTGATTTTGATAACTGCCATTCCGCAGGTCAGTAGTAAGCTAATGTAATGTTATTGCATAATGAAAATCTTGCATTCATGCTAACAAACAAGTGATCAAAGGAAATATATTAACACAATTCAAATATGTAAAATATATGAATTGATGTATACTTAAATATTTAATATATATTTAAATATTTAAATATATTATTATATATTTTATAAATATATTTTTATGTAAATATATAATAGTTTTTCTATAGTCATCCACCATAATTTTGTGGCTCAAAAATATCAGTCCAGGCACTGTTTTGGCACTGGTACCGTTAAAAAAGAAATCAATTCAGCACCGGTATCCAAATAACACCAAACGATACCCAACCCTAATATTAAGCCCACTGAGGCAATGGTTTACTGTGACTTTAGAACAGCTAACAATAAATCTTATCAGTTTCAAACTTACTGTATGCTGCAGCTTCTTGAGGCTTATCACTTCATTAAGAAATAATAACAGGTATGATTTAAATATAAGTGCCTATACCCTGCATACACAGGACATCACATGACGTCATATTGACCTTGTACTCCTATGTCGTGGGGATGTTGGATTTTGTTTGGAAATGAAAATTGGGTTGACATCAGAACGTCAATGTCTAATGTCCAACCTAAAATCAACCAAATGTCAATGTATAGTCATGTTACACCTTGACATTGTGTGGACGTTACCACTATGGCATCTATCAGACGTTGGATTTTGGTCACTTTACAACGCAACTTAAAATCAACCAAATATTAACATCATTTTACAACGTTATTGTTCTTAGACGCTGACTAGACATTGATTTTTGGTCACGTGATGTCATGACTTAAATCTAACCTAATATTAATGTCTTATGATGTTGTGTGCCTGCTGGTATGATTTTAGGTTAAAAACAAACAAACAAACAAACAAACAAAAAACTTAACTATCACACAGAAATGCAAACATTGTTCAGTTGAAAACTTTCTCTGACAAAGAGTCATAATTTTACGCACACCACAAACCCTCTGCATTTCTAAAAAGCAGCATACAAAAGATTTTTCTTTTTGCATCACACTAGACGCTCAAGCCAGGCTTTTGGTGAACACATAAATTGGCCCAATACATCAGTGCTTCATCCTAAATTTCTCGCATGTAAATTCAAGTAGATTATGTCAAAAACTGAAATACATGTAGTCGACTCATTGTTTAAGAGCCTGCGAGTAGAAAAAAAGCACATTCTGTGTTTTTGGTGGAAAGGGAGAGGAAGCTAATTGGATATGCCAACTACCATGAGTTCAAAGAAGTGTTAATTACTCTGATATAAACAAGATTATGAAGTCCTGCTGAGAGCCCCATCCCTATCACTCAAAGCCCGGCTTCTTTCTTCCTCCGAGGACAGATATAAAGGACTAAGGAGCAGGGAGGAGAGATGGAATGAGGGCAGAGAGAGCGAAAGAAAGAGTAAAGTAGCCAATAAAGGAACTTTTTTTACACAAGGATGTGGAGTGAGACTAGACTGCAGCTTGAGTTCAACTTTCTTCAACTTATGCATTCATGAGTTAGCGCTGCTATTGGGACAATCAGCAATTCTACAGTGAAATTTCTCCTTTATGCAGACAACCTGGTGATTATAGGAAACCAGATATACCTCCATGCTGGGAAATTCAGCCATATAACAGTCTACTCTGAGTCTAGTTCGTTCAAAAAAAATCGTAGCATCTGGATGGGTTTGAACTCAAAGAGACATCCCAGATATGATTTTGTATTTCAATATCACAATGTTCATTCATACTGTAGTCTCAGACAGTCCTTCCAATATACTTTATAAACAAACTATCAAAACAGTGGATTTTCAAATGAACTCATAAATCAAAGTTCCTGTGATATACCGATATATCAGAGTCATTGTACTATAAATAATAACAATAAAAGGTTAATTGGTTCGATCCAGGCCCATTAAAATGTATTAAAACAGCACAAGGAGAACAAGAAAAGAATACACATTCTTGCAGAGGTGAAACTAATGATCCCAAAGAAAGAAATCAGGCCAACTAAAAGGTGTTAAATAAAAGCTTCCCCTTTCTCGGTTGAATTGTGATTATTGTTCTAGAATATTGTGCTCCTTTATTAAAAGTTTCAGAATTTAACACTTTTGGTATCTGAAAACAGCTTATATTGAAGCCAATCTGCCAAAACAACAAGTTGTGGAATGCCACTTTATTACATAATAGTGTGTTTAAACTTTGCCTCAACTGAAGATCATCAACTATTGCTTATACGTCACTGCCTGTTTAGCTCCACCCATAAATATCTTCTAATAAACAATGAGAGTCCAACATAACACAGGTCCATATGCAGATCCCAGACAATAATGAAGACCCTGCAGACAACACACTGTGCAGTGTCAGGTTGAGAAAAACTCGGTCATTGGCTTATCGCTGCATCAAACATTGAGAAATATAGGTTGAACTTTATTTTATTTAACTTTTTAATAAAGTTTCAGACTACATTAGTAAGAATTCCCTTGCTCACTACATTTTATTGCAAATTTGTTCACAAACAAAGCACAATTTCACATTGGATTTTCAAATCCAATAATAACGAATCCACGAATAAAACAGTAATGTTGCACATTTGCATAAGCGTGAGTAAAAGTGGGAATGTTTATTAACAGTATATCACTGCAAATGTATTTGCAACTTTTTGTTGTGCACGATCAATAATTTGTATAATATATATTTATATATATATATATATATATATATATATATATATATATATATTTATAATATATATTTATATATATATATATATATATATATATATATATATATATATATATATATATATAATTTTAATCCATAATTGTAAACAACATTGACAGAAAACATGACCAGGATTTTCAACTCTCTCTACACACAGAGATAAAAAAGCAGACAGGTGATATAAAGTCCAAGATCACAAATATCACAGAAGAGAAAGCAGAAACGGACAAAAATGGCTTTAGAAAAAAGTCCTCTCTGTGACACTGGTTAGGTTCCGACATTTGCCTGATTTAACCTTCACTTTAAGAAGTTTAGGATTTTAAGTTTAGGAAAAAAATACAATAAATAAATAAATACATAAACATTCTCAACCATCAATTCTCGAACTGTCAGAAAAGATCAAATGTAAGTGTAATTGCGGGAGGACAGTTAAGTATCAAGTGCAGAGTTGAACAACTAGTCACTGCTTTGATCATTACCTTCAAGAAATGTCTCTCTGTCTGTGTGTGAGAGTATATATATATATATACACAACAGTTCTGTGTGGTTCTTGAATCTGATCTGTTTGTATCTGTCTCCTGTTTTTATTACTGCAGACTGCTAGTTCAGTAAACAGAAAGAAAGAAGAAAAGCCCGCATGTGTTCAATGTTTTTCCTTATCACAAACACAACAGTAATCTGGTAGTCATTGCGTTTCTTTGGCTTTTTCTGGGTTAATTATTGTGATCTCCTGATTACAGCTGAGAAATACTGGGAAATCTTTGTAGACTGATGGCATTTCATGCCGTTCAGCCTTATAATCTTAAAATGTCAGCAAAATTACCTGTTTTGTCATCACTTTAGACATTACGCTACAGAATCATTCAAATACTACCTCTAAGGTGACGTTAGTGAATTAGTAATGGTTTCTGCTGTTCTGACGTCAACTGCAGATGTGAATGAATGGCTGAAGAAAGTAGTTCCCCATGCAAAAGGATTATTAGACTCACTGTGTTTGTTTTTTATTTTTTATTTACATGATTATGCTGTCGAACTGTTGTATAAACGCAATATTTCATGATATTGCTCATATGTATATATATATATATATATATATATATATATATATATATGTGTGTGTGTGTGTGTGTGTGTGTGTGTATAGATGTCATGTTTTGTTTGTTAAACTACACGTAGACCAATTTTGCCATAGTAGCAAATTACAAAAACAAACAAACACATAAGATACATAAAGGGGAACACTATTTTGTCAAAATAAATAAATAATAATTCCTTACATTTATATAGCGCTTTTCTTGGAACTCAAAGTGCTTTACACATAGGGGGGGGGGGGGGGGGGGGGGGGGGGGATCTCCTCATCCACCACCAGTGTGCAGCATCCACCTGGATGACACGACGGCAGCCATTTTGCACCAGACCGCATACCACACACCAGCTGATTGGTGTAGAGGAGACAGAGTGATGAAGCCAATTATCATATGGGGATGGTTAGGAGGCCATGATGGACAGAGGACAGTTTTGGCCAAGATGCCGGGGTTAAACCCCTATTCTTTTCCAAAGGACATCCTGGGATTTTTAATGACCACAGAGAGTCAGGACCTCGGTTTAACGTCTCATCCGAAAGACAGCACTCACTGAGCAGTATAGAGTCCCCGTCACTATAGTGGGGCATTAGGACTCACACAGAGCGCAGGTTGGGTGCCCCCTGCTGGCCTCACTAACACCACTTCCGGCAGCAACCTAGCTTTTCCCATGTGGTCTCCCATCCAGGTACTGACCGTGCGCAGCCCTGCTTAGCTTCAGTAGGCGACCATGTGAGAGTTGCAGAGAGCTAGCTGCCGAATAAATGATATGGTAACACTTTATTTTGATGGTCCATTTGATTATTAGTAGACTTTCTTCTTAATATCTGTTGATACTGCTCCTTCAACAGACATTTGACTTTTAGAAACTTTACAAGGACAAGTCAACTTACACTAACCTCAACCCTAACCCTAACTCCAACCTAACAGTCTACTTATAACCTAATGAGAATAAGTTGGCATGTAGATACAATGTAACTGAAGTTCAACAAACGGACCATCAAAATAAAGTGTGACCAATGATACAATAAATGAATAAACAAAAATAATTAAATTTAAATGTAGCATTGCTATCTCCTTGAATGCTTAAGGCCAACCATTCCACACGTATTAATTGATCTGAAAAATCCAGGAGCTTGCTGTGGAGCAATAAGCTCTGACATATAAGCAGGAGCCATCCTATGCACTGCTTTAAAAACATATAACAAATTTGTTGCATTTTATCTCGAAATCCACATTTTGTGTGTCATTATGTTATCATTTTAGTAACTTTGTTATGATGGTGCCCAATTGACTATAAGTAACTACATGTCAACGTCTCTAGTGTCAGTAGTCTCTGCTTAATATATGCTAACATTTTGTTGATGCTTCCCCAAAGAACACTCAGGAAACTGACTATTGCAAATAAAGTAAATAGTCTAGTAACTGACTATTGTGAGTCTATCCCTAAATTGACATGTTGCAACGTTTCATTGCCGTATACAGAAAGAAAGCCGTACAAATAGACGAGTATGTTTTATGTTATATTTCCCTCTTTATTTTGTGCATTACTCTGTCTTGAGAGAAGCTGGTGGAGAGTCACTGAGATGCACAAATGCAGGAAATGGCAGGTAGCAAATAGCTAAATGCAGCAAATCTTATAGTGAGGATAAAGTGGTAGCAGCGGTTGTCTGCTCAAAGCATAAAATGTGTAATAGAGTTTTTTGAAGAACAAGAAGTACCTAAAGTTAAGGTAATCGAACAGAGTGATTGTTTATTCACTAGGGGAGTGGCCTGGAGGGTGACCCGGGGCGCTGTTTTCCGTCTTTTTACTTTTTTTTGCCCAGAGGATGACTCAGCTGCCGTTTGCTGTTGACTGACAGGATTAATGAAGCTCTTCACAGCCCAGCCTGTAGATCAGCGCCTGCTTGTGAGAGCACAAAAGCTCCTGGCACACAAGGAGGAAGAAAAGAGAGACTTTCATTAGAGTTTATTATTCTCTAGTCCCCTACGTCAACCTCGCTCCCGAGTGAAGAGTCATTTAGGCTCCATTCTTGGCACTCGGTGCACATGTGGATACGGCGCGTGGTGCCACATGTGGAGGGTGCTTTAGAGGGGGCTTGTAAAGCTCCAGCTGCAGGCAACATTGCAGCATAGTATGAAAGCAGAGATCAATTTCCCCTAATGATACGACGATTTCTATGTGATGTCTCATTTCCACCTATTCACTCTCACGCACACAGAAAGAGGGAAGGGGGAGGACAATAGCATGTCTTTCTGAATTTTTTTAAAGCTCTCTATTAGAGCGCACAGCTAGATTTACAGTGAATGTGAAGGTTTAAAAGATACTCCAGATAAGTAAAATGGATTTGTCTTTTTAATATTTAAATCTAATAAGAAGTCTACTTTCTGTGATACTTTTATTTTGAGGAATCTGCTATATGTTATGAATGCAGCGTTCTCATTCATGTCACTTTATTAAATTCAAAATTCCTTTCCCAAGGCTGTGAAGGTAATTTCAGATGCTTTTGACTGAAATCAGAGGGTTACGCATGTCAAGAAATTTGATGTACTGTATGAATCAGTTATTGCTACGGTTGGTTTCACGGTTGTCAGCAATAACAAAGACGTACATCTAAAAAATGATTGGTATAGGCCCTGTGGGTTAATATGAAAACCATCTAAAAGGTGTAAAATATATAATAAAAAATTAACAAATACACAAACAAGTACATTATATTAAATATATATGTATATAATAATAATGGCAATGATCAGCATGGGCTATGTGCATGGGGGAGTGTGATTATTTCCGGTTAAATATGAGGCCGCTGGCTTAATTCTGCCTATTGTACAGTACTATGCTATAACAGGATCACTGCTGACTAAAACATCTAATGTTACGCACAGTTGTGTTAGTGCTTTATGCTGTTACAACCCACTTGTACATTGCATCCGGAAAGTATTGATAACGCTTCACTTTTTCTACATTTTTATGTTACAGCCCTATTCCAAAATTGATTTATTTCCTCAAAATTCTACACACAATACCTCTTAATGACAATGTGAAAAAAGATATATATTTTTTAATTGTTGCAACTTTATTAAAAATAATAAAAAAAAAAACGGAAAAATCACCTGTACGTAAGTATTCACGGCCTTTGCTCGATACTTTGTTGATGCACCTTTGGGAGCAATTACAGCCTCAAGTCTTTTTGAATATGATGCCACAAGCTTGGCACACCTGTCTTTGGAAATGTTTGACCATTCCTCTTTGCAGTACCTCTCAAGCTCTATCAGGTTGGATGGGAAGCGATGGTGTACAGCCATTTTCAGATCTCTCCAGAGATGTTCAATAGGATTTAGCTCTGGGCTCTGGCTGGGACACTCAAGGACGTTCACCGAGTTGTTGTGAAGCCACTCCATTGATATTTTGGCGGTGTGCTTTGGGTCACTGTCCTGCTGGAATATGAACTGTCACCCCAGTCTGAGGTCAAGAGCACTCTGAAGCAGGTTTTCATTCAGGATGTCTCTGTACATTGCTTCATTCATCTTTCCCTCTGTCCTGACTAGTCTTCCAGTTCTTGCTGCTGAAAAACATCCCCACAGCATGATGCTGCCACCACCATGCTTCATCGTAGGGATGGTATTAGCCTGGTGATGAGCGGTGCCTGGTTTTCTCCAAACATAACGGCTGGCATTCACTCCAAAGAGTTCAATTTAAGTCTCATCACACCAGAGAATTTAGTTTCTTATACCTTGTGCCTTGAGGCAATCCTGTCTCGGAGCTCTAAAGACAATTCCTTTGTCTTCATGCTTGGTTTGTGCTTTGACATGCACTTTCAACCCTGAGACCTTACATAGACAGCTGTATGCCTTTTCAAATCATGTCCAATTAACTGAATTTACCATAGATGAACTCCAATTAAGCTGCTGAAACATCTCAAGAATGATCAGTGGAAACAGAATGTACCTGAGCTCTATTTAGAGCTTTACAGCAACGTGAAAAAAAATCTTGTGGGGTATCCTGTGTAGAATTTTGAGGAAATAAATTTATTTAATCCATATTGGAATAAGGCTGTAACATAAAAAAAGTGTAAAAAGTGACGCACTATGAATACTTTCTGGATGCACTGTATATGTTTATGTCAACTACATAATTATGACATCTAAATGTTTGAAAGTATCGTTTCAAAGACGTGAGGACAGTGCTTCTGGCTACCACTGCTGTGTTCCTCAATTCTCCAGCATCTTCAAAATTTAACTCTTACCTCAGTTTCCCTCAGCAGAAAGTTTTGTTTGGAGAGGTTTGTTACATCCGATAATTACATTAGGTTTTGTGATACACTTACAATATCAACATCGTTTGTCTATTAATGTAAAATTATATGGCTGTCAACAACATAGCAGCACACTATGCTTTCAAGAATGTCTTTAAGTAAACAAACTCCAAAATTCTTCTCACTAGACCTAGCGGGTGTGAACATAAAACTAACCTTACCTCAACCAAAGACATTTGCAGGCATGGAATGGTGTGACTGTCATCTGTGCACACAATGAAATGTTTGTTCAACGCATTTACAAAGACACTTCTGTGTCAAGTTCCATAAAACAGAGATGTTTTTTTTTTTTTTTTTCATATGTATATGCCAAATTACCTCTTTGCACAAGTAACAAAAGAGCCAAGTCCTGAGAACACAACTGATTCAATTTTATTTATTTTTTCTGTTCATCTAAATAAAAGATTCAGAATTTTATATATTTTTTAATCAAATTTGAATTATATACAGTGTATTTTCTGAATTATGTACATTAAATAATATAAAGGGCTTATTCTGAACTAAACTTATTTATAGAATAGCTAAACAAATTGTGCAAGTATGTTTATGTTCAGTCTTATCACTTTAAAGACAATGTTCTGGGTATGTGTTTGGTCGCTTTATCCTCTCCCAAACTTGTGCGGCTGAAACAGTAGTTCTTCCAGTGAAACAGCACCGGGACAGCAGAGCTCCTTTCCTCAAAGTCTACGTCTGGTTGGAGCTTGAGGCTCGATCAGAGCGCTGGACTGGAAACGTCGGCAACACACCCTTCTGCATGTCTTTGTCTTTTGGAAACGTGTGGAAACTGAGGTAAGAGTTGATGCTGATGTTGTACATTGCTGAACACAGCAGTGGTAGCCAGAAGTACTGTACTCACGTCGTTGAAACGATCCTTTCAAGCGTTTAGATGTCATAATTATGTAGTTGACGTAAACATATAAGTGGGCTATAACAGCATAAAGCACTAACACAACTATCCATAACGTTACATGTTTTAGTCAGAAGTGATCCTGTTGTAGCACAGTACTGTACGATAGGCAGAACTAAGCCAGCAGCCTCATGTTTAACCGGAAATATGTCACGTTTTGCCGTGCATATAGCCCATAGACTGATTTCACGCAGCCGCCATATAAAGCAGCGAAATCGAGGCTGCGGTGGGAAGAAACACGGAAGTATCGCTTGGAGTCACATAGGAATGTTGTGTACCTGGCTGTATCAGCGAAGAGAATGTGACTCAAATTTATACTTTCACCGTCTTCCGAGTGACTCTAAGGTCCATTCTGAATGAATATTGAAAAAAAAAAGGGATCTTGGAGCTAATTTTTAGCTAAATTAAGGGAAGTGGCACTAGTTAGTTAACGTTTTCTTTACCAAACACACGTTTTAGATGCCTTTTATTAAACTCAAGTTAATGAACTGATTCTTTCACTATATTAGACTTGGCATGATACAAAACTTTGTTAATGAAATTTTAAAAACTTCCCTTTTCCATTAACATTTAAGGCACTGTTGATGGCGTTCTTAATCCCAGCTGATTTGCCATTGTGTTCACGTGCTCAACAGAAATGACTGTGATTGGCTGTGAAGGTCATCAGTTCACCGCATTTCACTGATGTTTACCGAGTGCAAACACAGATGAGCGATCTGCTTGATGAATCGACTGATCTTCGCGGGTTTAAATCGCTCCAGTGTTCGTGTATCTGCGTTTGCAATCTGTGAAGAATGGTGAACTGATGACCTTTATGGCCAATCACAGCCATTTCTGTTGAGCACTGGTGAATACCATGGCAAATCAGCGGTGTTTAAGAACGCACTCAGCTGCGCTTAAATGTTAGCGGGAAATGGACACAAGGGTGTGCTATAAATTGTTTTGCAGCTCACTGGGTTACATAGGCTGAATCAGAGAAGCGTCTTCACGGTGTTTACCTAGTGCCATAAACTGAAGCCTAGGAGGACACTTACTGTAAGCGTATTACTCTTAAATAGATTGTGATTTTGTTTGATGCCTAATATGCTTTTGATTGTTTAAACTTAACTGAATATTAAAGTGACGTTTACACCATTTCTGCATTTTGAAATCGCGGCAAAAGCTGGAGGTTTGTAGTCCACAGCATGTTGTTGGAATGTTTACAGTGCTGATCCTATACTTCTGGGTTTCCTCCCACGGCAGCCTCGCTTTCGTTCTTTAAAATGGCGGCCCCGTGAAATGAACAAATCAGGGCTCAGACATTTTTGTTTTCCTCCATCAGCCATAATGTTTTGAGAGTTAAATGACTCCAAAATGTGCATGGAAATTTGAGTTCTGTCATGGGATAAAGATGGATTTGTTAGCATCACAGTAATTCTTAAATAAGATTTAAATTGTGTATTACTTGTGATTATACCATTTTTGGTTCGCTAAAAAATAAAAGCACGCTGTCATGAAGATGGAACAGATTAATAAACAGACTGACTGATATTAGAGGAAAAGATGCATTAGCAGCCATTCTTAATAAAGAAAAGAAAACTCATTACTATGTTAAGTTATGCAAAACAAGTTCAAATGAATTACAGGGAGCCTAATAAATCTTTCATCGTAATCTGATCACCCCTGAGACAAATGGAGGATTATAACATTAATGTGACACATCAGATAATAGGATAGCAAATCAGAGAGAATTTTAAGATAATTGTCTTGGTTTTCTTGTTCCACCCTCGCAGTCACACACTCTCTTCAAAGATAACGGATACAGCATCTGAATCATCACACGCTTCCTCCACAAGCTTTGAAGCGATCAATTCAAACTATAGAAAGAAAAAAAAAAGATCAACAAAGCAACAGCATAGTGATATGAGTGCAGAATGCCATATTGTGGCCATCGTCCGGCATTTTAGCACTTTCATTCTGTTGCATCAGAAAACAAATAAGGGATTTCAATCAACCAAGCCTTTGTTACCACACTTAGAATAAAATCAAGTTATTTGTCAAAACAAAACAGAATCGCCTGTGTCCCCCATTGGACTGATTTGTATTGTCCCCACAGGGAGGTTGTGCATTATGCAGTCCAATTGTACAAGCAGATGTGCATCTTAAACTAGTAGAATTCAAAGGAGAGAAGTGAAATTAGTGACTGAATAAACAGTGTTGCAAGACTCTAAGGTTATTAGCACAACAGTTGCTACTTGTTTTCTTAGGGTCATAAATGATACAGTACTCTTATTGTTACACTGTAAATAAAAATACATGACCAATTAGTCATGCAGCATATGTTTTTAGTTCATTGTAACTTATTGAACGAAGTTAAACGTTCAAACTTAAATTTACAAGTTATGCAAGTTATTTTAAGTTTAACATATGTCCAATTGACTCATAAGGGTAATTTGATTCAGCTTAAAAATTTAAGGCAACCATGTACTTCAGCTAACTTGTAAATAAAATTTTTGTTGTTTATTTTCGACTTATTTAAATGTCCTTGTGCTGATATGTATTCACGCACCATGAGCTCATGTAAATTCATCTTGAATTGTACATACACTCTGTACACATATTTGTAATCATGTTCATTTCTTACTTCATACCTATGATTATTAATAGCAACCTGTACGTATATCCATCTATTTTAAATCTGTTTATAGTTAATAAAAACTGTATATAATGTTCATAGTACATCCATCTGTAAATATCACAATAGTTTTTCTATAATTGCACTTTATAACTTATACCTGTATCCTGCACTTGCTGCTAATGCACTCTTGGTTAGACCTAAACTGCATTTCGTTGCCTTGTACATGTACATGTGTAATGACAATAAAGTTGAATCTAGTCTAATGTAAATCACACACTGACAAAATAACTCCTTGTGTTTGTGCACACTTGAAAAATTAAGCTAATTTTAATTCTTATTGTTTTGCTTTTTTATAAATTAGCCTTTATTTTGATAGGCTACTATTTTTAAATGTACTGTAAATTTCAGTTTTTGTTTCATTAAGTTGCTAGTTTGTTGTAGATTTGTTGTTTCGTTAGTTTTAGTTTAGTTAGGATTAGGGTTATTTACTTTTAGTTTTAGTGATTCTAATTTAACGAAGATAACGGAACAAGTTCAGTGTGGACCAAATCAAAGTTTTGTATTTGTACAGTTTACATTAACTCATGTTCAAATACTAAAGGTAAAATAATAGCTTGAACATACACTGAACCCCAAACCACACAAATGCAACCCTTATGTGCAGATGGGGATGTTTTCATCCACTCTGGGCTAATTTTGAGTCTTAATTCGGCCATAACTTTTTATGTGCTTCAACAAGCAGAATGATTTTTGGTTACAAAACGCATTTTGACATATTTTTTTGGGAAAATGCTTTGAATTAAAAAAAATTTAAATTAAAAAGTACACTCAGGGAAAATGTATTAACTTTAAAGATGAAAACATCCACTAAGTTAAACTGCTGTAAAAATGCATCAGATCATTTCTTTTTCTTTTTTTTTTGCATAAATCTCTTAATCAACCTCAGTCTTGCTACTAAATAGTTTATAAAATTATAGAATTTTCACTCTTTAATTGCCAATTTTAAAAATTATGTCACTGATTCTCAACTCCTCAACATCAAAAAGCAGCCGTGAATAAATAGTCTTTGTTTTCGTTTACTCCATGAAGTTCTGAGAGCTGAGATGCATATTTAGATTTTCTCAGACATATCAAGGTAAGTGTACAAAGGTCACTCTCACACACATACACACACTTTAATTTGCTGTTATACTTTATATAATTCCATATATAAATCCAACAACTAAACTTTTTTTTTGCACAGGCCTTTCTAAAATGTTAATGATTCCAACTGATGATCAACAGTAAAAATGACAAACGTTACCTCTTCTCAACAAGGAATACCAGCAACAATCAAAAAAGCATTTGTATTTTTGTCATGGTTTAGTTATGGTTTTGCAATAAATAAATGTGGTTATAACAGAAAGTCAATGGGGCAAAAATAGCCACCAACAGTAAATTAGAGAGAATTTTTTTTTTAATCTTATGCTGCACAAAAACAAACAATACATTAAAGGCAATGATGCTACTAATCTTTAACATGTCCAAGACTGTGATAAAGGTAAAAAAAAATCCAGTCCAGATCTACTTTCTATATTGAAAATACGTCATTGTATGTGTTCTTTTCACCAAATCAGTGACATCATTTGTGAACTTGACATTTAGTTTAAGTGCTGTACTTTTTAAAATGATTTAGTAGTTTTGATCAGGACAGAGGAGATTTATGGAAATAAATTTGAAAAAAAAAAAAAATTATATATATATATATATAATGCATTTTAAAGCAGTTAAATTCAGTGGATGTTTTCATCCCTAGCATATCAAAAGGGTAAATATAAACGGTGCACAAGGGTTAAACTAATTAAAAAAAAATAAGACTGGGCTGAAAGTGACTTCTGTGAGGATTTTGAGATTTATGTCCTTCCGACTGACTTCTTGCCCAGAAATTAGACCAATAAAGTGATTGCTGTTGGATGCTAAACATGTATGTTGGAGCCAGGGATCTCCGTGATTTTCCGCTGATACACAATGGTACCCTGACAACCCCTGGGACCTCATGATTCTATCAGTCAGGCCTGAATGTCGGCCAAGCTGCTGGCAGCAAGACCTGGCATGAGCTAAGGACTCCAGGACGACTGAGCAGGTTGCATGTCATAAGTAGTGGATGCTCAGAGGAAGGCAGAGAAAACGGCAATCAAGTGCATTAAATATATTAAACTACCCAGAGCTTGCCAGAAAATGAAATCAGTGAAAGTTCAGGCTATACCTAGATGCATTTAACGAAAAGGTTGTTTAAAAAAAAAGACAAGCTAATAGAAGTAATAGTAGTGGCACAATTATAAAAGGCAAACCTGAATTGTTAGGTTATACAAAATGTTCCAGATAAAGCGTATGCTTTGTGCCCGAGTCAAGTGGCATCAATATGCCGGTGTGAATTAACGGTTTCACCTCAAACAACTACTGAAGCTCTGCGCAGACCAGCAAAGGAGCATATCAACTCTATTAACCCGCAGACATGTCCAACGCATTTCTCAGACCTCATACATTCAAACACAAATGCACCCACGGAGAAAAGCTACTCTATATGATAATACGGCCCTGAAACGTCTATTCAAATAATATCTGGATGAGAGGAACGCTACTGTTTACCTGTCTTTGTGTCGCCTCACAAGAGCACATTACAAGTATATAGCAATTGACTTCATGTGGAAACTCTGGGTTTCTGGAATAAAATAGCAGAATAGTAAACGCCAGCACTTCATATTGAGATTCCAATTCAAATGTACAAGATTCATTAGGTTCTCAGCTTTAAAACTTTCATGTTTTCTAGATGCCCCTTCTACCACGTGAAATGAAAAGCATGACTTGCGTTTTATTTTATTAAGTCGAACTGTCCTGTTTTGCTTTACATATTAAAATAATTAGAATCCATTTCAACCCTTGTGCATCCTTATAAACATGTATTTTATTTATGTGTTCAATAAGGATGCTCCATAATTTCCTGTCAGAAAAAAATAGATTACTAGAAAAATTTGAGATATTTGAAAATATGTCCAAAATTAAAACAGATGAAGATTTCAACCCAATACCATTTAAACAAAGTTCTTACATTTCTCAAAAGGCTTCCATTTTGGTAGCAAGGCCTCAAAATGTTGACTAATAAATAAGTTGTGTAAAATCTGTAGTATACTTTTTCAGAATGGCCTGTGAGCTTTTTGTTTTCTACTTTTGAGCACTACATGCTAATTGAGGGAGAGGGAAGAGAAAAATTGCTCATGTCAATAACTCAATTAATGTTTTGTGGCTACCTGGACTGGTGCTGGGGGAGTAATCAATGACAGTGAAAGCGCAATACAAAAATGAAAACTAAAATTGTTTGCTTTTTGTCTTCTGTAAACACGTAGCTTTAAACTGATGCACAGTGATTAATTAAATGAAATGAGTGATTAATTAAAAATGAACTGTTCCTGAATTTGAAATGGCTGCAGATAAAGTCAGTATGGCCATGTAGAGCAAATAAAACATCTTGTTCTTGTACTTGTTCACTCTTTGCTTTTTAATGTTTAAAATCATGATCTGATTATTACAATCTTCATATTCTCACATGCATCATAGATTTGGTAGTATCATTTTATATATCTTAAAATAATTTTTAAGAAATGTAAATGACAGCATGAAACAGGAGAATATTTCATTCAGCTTCACTTAACCTTAAAGCTGTTTATCTACATATAATTAGAAATAGAACATTCAACATGTCCATATTTCCCTCTTTTTAATAACTCATACATTTACCAATATGACAAAATATTGGTGCAAAAGCAGTTTCATTGAATGTGTACGGTAAACTGCACTTTTCCACCTACTCCCTGCACACATCACCCACCTGACTTTCTGTTGTTTCTGCCAACATCACTTTAACAATTATATACTAGAGATCTAATTTGTTCCTTATCTCAAAAACCTGCAATGCATAAAATTAAACAACCCAAGTGACTCCGTTAAACAATTTGTATATCGAGTCTGAATAAATAGAGCTGAGTGAGGATTCCATCAGATAAAATACATTTTATTACTTACAATTAACCTTTGTTACCCATCGAGTCAATGCAGATAGTGTCTGAAACAAGATGAACAAAAATCAAACACGCAAAGCACACGGTCTGTGTGGATCATAGTTAATGTAGTACAGTCCTTTATCCTACAACCACTGTGTCGTCATCTGGGAACTCATAGTAGGGCACCTCCAGATTGAGCGGAGCAGGGCCTTTCCTGATGCGACCAGAGGCATCATAATGAGAGCCATGGCATGGGCAGTAATAGCCGCCGAATTCGCCGGCATTAGCAATAGGCACGCAGCCCAGATGGGTGCAGACACCGATGACGATAACCCAGGATGGGTTCACAACACGGTCTTTGTCGTGCTGAGGGTCCCGAAGCTCAGCGAGATTGACGCCGGCCTCAGTTTCGATCTCCTTCTCGGTTCTGTGGCGGACGAACAGGGGCTTCCCTCTCCATTTGAAGGTCATGTTCTTACCCTCAGGGATGTCTGACAGCTTGATTTCGATCTTGGACAGAGCCAAAACGTCAGCTGAGGCACTCATAGAGGACACAAACTGTGTAATGACTGTCTTGGCTGTATAGACTCCAACCACAAGGGTAGACCCCGTCATCAGATAGGAGAAGGCCCGGCGGGCATCGCCACTCTCTTGCGACTGCTTATTTGGGTTCAAAACTTCTGGCCGGCGGTAGTCAGAGAAATCAGGGATCTTGATGTCTGTGTGAGCGAAGCGTACTGAAGAGCGAGCTACAAAATGGAAAAACAAACAATAATAACAGAACTAAATAAACAGATTAGCAATAATGAAAATTGTGGATTGCATAAAATGGCACATAAAACACTAGCAGAACAATGTACTGACATACCAGAGCTGAACATATGGCTCTATGATTTCCACAATGCAAAAAATTATAAATAAAGAATAATAATAATAATAAATAAATAAATTTAATTTAAAAAAAAGCAGATCCCAATTAAATATTTTCTTTTTTTGTTTGTTTGTTTATCAACATCATTATTAGGCTAAGTAAATCTATAGTGTGGCATATAAATCTTGTCTGAATTTCAAACTACAACTTGACAGATCTCTGCATGAATAAATTGCAGAACAGTTGTGTGATGCTCATGGTGATTTCAGTATCACTACAACGAGAACATGAACACACAGATATCTTAAGACCTGATTTTAAATCCACGTCACTTATCTGATTATCATATAATGTACACAACAAGGTCACAGTGTCTTCGCAACAACTGGTTAAGAGAAGCTTCGAAGAATTTCTCATTCTGTATTTCAGAGTGAATATTTCAGAACATCAGATACATGTGTAAATTCACTCTGACTACAAAATAATAATATATATGAGCAATTCCAGCGTTATGGATGTGACATTTGGAGTAAAAACTCAAAACATAAATTCACAGAGAAAGTATTTGTTAACATTATATTGAAACATCTATTTATACGTTCCAAAACTACTAACCACAGTTGGAGTTATGGGAGCAGAAAAATATAAATATGTAAGCATTTTTTATATTTTAAATGAGGAAAATGAACATACGTTATGTGATGAAAAAAGTCTGCGAGTTTACAGTATACAACATACTTTGTAAAATTTCTGTGAATTAAACTGCACAACCCAAAATAAATAATGATAATCATAAGGATACAAGTCGGATCTCTACAGAACAAAAAAAAAAAAAAAAAAAAAAAAGATTGATTTTATTTTATGTAATATTTTTGCATTTTTGAGGTAAAAGTGTTGTTATGGATGTGACCGATGTGAAATTGCCACTTGTGTGACTTTGGTAAATCAAATATAATAGTTATAAAACACTGAAAGATACATTTTTGAGTATTTCTAAAGTACTGTAAAATACTTGCATAAACAAAAAACTTAAAGGTTTCCATATTTTGGTGAATTTTTTTTTTTTCATGGCAAGGTTGACATTTGCATGGAATTGCTCATATACAAAAATTACGCTTTCAATATTAAACAAATGACAAAGAAATTACATCCATACAATTGTACAAGTCTGCAACACCAGTGGAAATTGAGAGCACTGCTGTTTGTATTAAATAATAGATAAATATTTAAAAACATTCCCATCTTATTAGTATTATATATATATATATATATATATATATATATATATATATATATATATATATATATATATATACACACACACGTTTTATTAACGTTAGGCAATACATTTTTAGAGGTCACTGTGGCTGTAAAAGTCGAAAACCTGATAAATGTCTAGTATATTCAACTCATGCCGACGCTGATGAATATCACCTCTAAATATCAACTTGCAACAGAAATCAACATATGAAATCTAACAAGATGCCTAACGTTATGCACCATCTCATAAAACCAATATCTTACGTTATCTGTAAACAAAAAACATACATGAATTCAACTGAATTCTAAAATGCACTCATTTACTTGATCAGACAGTCGTAATTCGATCATAAGGGAGGCCCAAATGACAATTAAATTGTTTAATGCTTATAGCATTAGCTGCTGCAAGGACATTAGCGGTGAAGCTAACGGGTGTAGCACGTGAGCTACTGCTGCCGTTTTGGCATATAGTATTAAATCATCTTTAAAAATAAGAATACTTAAGCATTAGTAACGGACAACACTATAACCTCCTTGAGCCACTTGACGAAGCACATCAACGTTAATCATAAGAGTTCACTGTGCCCTTGAGTGCGCGCCCGCTGCACGGCCTCCTCTTGCTACAGAGACCAGGACTCTCAAGTTGACTGAGGCCCGCTGTCAGACTCACCGTTCAGGCTAGAGGACACGGCGAGGCCGCTCTTCGCGCTCTGACCGGACAAGGACTCCCGGCACAGGAACGGTTTCTTCGTGTCCACCAACAGACTATCACTCTTCACCACGACGCCGGCTATGAGAGGCTTTAGTGGACCTGCCACGGCATAATTTGTAGCTTGCAGGTACGGGGAAAAAGTCCCCGAACGGGCAGCAATGGACATCATGGTTGTCGGCTAGCAGCGCTCCGTCGACCTTCCCGGTGTATTCTATTGACACCACCGACGCATGCGCAGTCGTGATTTCAACGTCACAGACGGGGTGATGTCACGTATGAATTCTTCCTCATTCATGACAATACATGTAGAATGTGAAGTGTATTAATGTATGCAAACATGTACATGTTTTTATTTAAATGTTTACATTTTTTTTCTCTTTGTCTTCTTCTTTTTCCTTGTTTGTCGTCATTCTCTGGAGTTCTCTAATTGTTGTTAATTTTGTATCGTTCAATAATTAAAAATAAATAAATAAATAAATAAATTCATGTAGAATTTTTTTTATTGTACTAAGTTTGTACATATTTACAATATATATATATATATATATATATATATATATATATATATATATATATATATATATATATATATATATATATATATATATATATATATAAAGACAATACATGTAGAAATTGAAATTGATTCCTTGCTTAAAGCTATACGTCTATCAAACAACTAAAAGAATTCTGCAAGTTAATAGAAAGTTATGAAAATATCATGTCTCCAGTATGTTAGTAATTAATGCTTTCTGTATTTTCTAAATTTTATTTAGCTTTGTTCTTCCCTTTTCTTTATTTTGTTCCTTTTTTTTCTTTCTATTACTTCTTTTTACTTATTGTTCTCATCACTTTGTAATTGTATATTCTTGTGTTCCAGTCTTCTACAGATTACTTCCTGATTTATATTGTACATTCTTCTTTTCTAGATAAGTTAATTAAAAAAAAAAAGACAATATATGTAGACAATTAATAGTTTGTTTAATTTATATTTAATACATTTTTTTTGAAAAACAAGCACCATGAACAGGCTCTTTTGGCATGGAAATTATGTTTGTTCACAATTTCTCCCCACACAAAGTGAAGCTATGGGACAACGGAAGCATCTAAGTAAAGAATAAATCGATTTTTTATAAGAATTAGCATGAAAAAGACATGAATTATCTTTGTGGTTCACTCGATCCACAAGGGAACTTTTATTCATACGGTGACTCTATGTTAATATAATTTCCCTGATATAAAAAATTTCAAATTATGATTAATATGTTCATTTAATGAAATGCCACTTGCCATTTGAAGTGATTGTTAAAAAAGAACCAACATTTTTAGTTGTAGACAAATTCATTTACGACCTAACTTTTAGTAATAAAAATATAAGAAATGTGTTTCAGTCAAAGAATCCCTCAGAGGGGAACATTTCTTTGGAATTCTCATATATATATATATATATATATATATATATATATATATATATATATATATATATATATATAATTAATTCGAAAAAAGCATTACCTTACACATTCTGTGTTCCCAACAAAGTTAAAGAAACCCATTTTTAAAGTCTTACACAATATCTACCCCACAAACGAGATTGTATCTAAATTTGGTAATCCTAATTCAAATTGTGTCTTCTGTAACTCAAGTATCAAATCGATTGATCATTTTTTTGTCAAATGCCAACAAGTTAAAATGTTTTGGTCTTATTTGTCCGTCTGTTTTACATCAAAATGTAAATTTAACATTGATTTTTGCATGTGTGAAATAATTTGTTACTTTTCTCATGATAAACATAACAGAATTTATAGGCAATTTATTTATTTTATTGGGTAAATATTATATTCACAAATTATAATTTTCTTCATCATTACCTAAGTTGCAGAATTTTCTTTGTGACTTAAATAGTTTAATTACAGCAAAAAAGGTGTCAAAACTGTAATATTTTATAGGACTTTGTAATATTATTGAATTTGATAGTTTGTCCCTGTACAGTGTTTTTTAATCTTATTTTATATTATTATTATTTTTATTATTATTATTAATTACCTTGTTTATTATTGTACCTGATGTCATCCATTGTTATGGTTAATTTAATTGTATTGTTAAAAAAAATCTTCCTCATACTTTTAATTAAGAGTACTTTGGCAAAGTATATGGAGGTTGATAGTTCATGCTCATTTTGTAAAACTGAAGATGCAACCCTGATTCACTTATTTTTTCAGTGTGAAAACAAAAAGCTTTTAGAATAGCTTATATTTTCATATAGATAACTGCTTCTTCCAACCCTGTTCAACTACTCAATTTCTCAAATTCACAGCCTTCTTTTTCAAATTATTTCATTGAAATTTATGGTTTTTTTTTTATTAAATCTCTTAGATTTGTTAAAAACAAGAAAAGTGATACATTATTGGATTATTATGTTATGATATTTTTGAAATATCACGGATACATAAGTCCTTCTTTGCTCTTGCTGTTTTTGTGTTATTTATTTATCTGTTTATTTTTATTTTTTCTCTTTTGTTTTTCTTTTTGTTTACTATTTTATCTGTGTTTATAATATTTTTTAACCTGATCTGTTAAGTTATTATCATTGCTACTAGTATTGTCTCTTTTGATTAAGATCGGATTTTGTATGTTTGTTATTGAAGTCAATAAAATAAATAAATAAATAAATAAATAAATAAATAAATAAATAAATTCTTTCTCAAACTTTTACCTGCATTTAGGTGCAGAAATCAAATTTAAAAAGATGTTTAACAAGTTACTCCGATAGTTTGGATAAATGTTTGCTTAATCTTTACTTAACAGATCAGAAGTAAAAAGGTGTATAGTGAAGCATCTGACATGATAAAATAAATAAATTTTAATAATAATAAAATAATAAAAGTTTGTAAAAACAGTATAAAAATATGCCTTTGCAAAAACACATTATTAATTTTTTTTTAAATATAAATACTAAAGTTGAAAATACTGAGTATAATAATAATAATAATAATAACAATAATAATAATAATAATAGTTGTTGTTAATAATATGTGTTTTGTATTTATTTTTATAAGGAAGTCATTTATTTATTTATTTTTACCATTTATTAATTTATAATAAATAATTGTAATTTTAAGAGCTGATTTATTTAGGAATTAAATGACTTTATTGTAATTAAATGTAAAGACTGGAACTATTTGTTTTATAATTGATACAAGTCATTAAAATGTGGTCAGGTTATTAGTCAGTTTTTTGTCAATAGTGTATTTACATATATATATATATATATATATATATATATATATATATATATATATATATATATATATATATATATATATATATATATATATATATATATACTATTGTTGACAACTCAACTTAAAAAAGTGAGCAGCTTTGTGTTGGTCAATGTGCCTTTTTTGCGTTTCCAACTTGAACCAATTGCAAAATCTTTTGCACTATACATATGTATACCTTGAAAATACAGTCAAAAAGTTCCACTGTCAATAGTGTGGCGATCACTCTCAAGCTAAGCAGCTGTCTTATAGTCAACCTATAAAATTGGTTACCAAACCGAACACAAGCCGTGTGGGGAACTTATTTTACCCTTACATTAAACTCTAGATCGAAAGGATTCCCACTGAGTGACTGGATTTCGCCCATGAAATTTTGCCATGGAGCTGTGAATGTGACCACAAGGCAGATTTTCCTCCAAGGTTCCTTCTTTCATTTAGTATTTCACTCCCTACCATGGCGGTACCCAAACATGTACGAACTGGATTTGCATACTGCTGGATATTACAAAAGACTATTTCCATGAACATTTCCTGAAGCAATCCCATTTGTATGTTCCTGTTTATCTACACTGACTGGGTTACAGCTTGTCAAGTTCTCACAGCCCATTTTAATAAATCCAGTAAGTACGTCTGATTTTACTGCCTGCTGTTGCCACGGCATCAGCTTTGATCAATGTGATGCGGTTTGCCTGCAATTGAGCCCCAGCTATTTGAGGCCGCAATTCCTTCTCTGTCAACTGAAAATAAACTCTATTGACATTTTTAATCTATGAGTATGCAGTTTGGCTCGGGCGCTCTCCATACTGTATACGCTGTATCACTCCTGACATTTGCTGTTTCTACATGCCTGCTTATTAGTTTCATTAGAAAAGGACAACTAGTTCCAACTAGAGCTCTAATTTTTCACAAAGACAGAAGTAAATTAAAATGCATTTGAATGATTTCAGATAACAGGCCCAGAAAAGTTATCCACATACATTCACATGCCATATATGTAATTTTGAAATACTTCATAAAAACTGTGGTCAGGCATGAAGCATATACACATATGATACATATCATGGTTATTAATGTGTTGCAGGTTTATTTTAGTAAACGAAAGCTAAAACAAAAGCACTGGTACAAAAAAATAAAATAAAAGATATGTTAACTGCTATAATTAAAAAAAAAATCCACAATACATGAAAAAATAAAATGTATTTTTATTTATTTATTCTGTTGTAGAAAATATGAAATGCAGATGTTTAGAAAAGAACCTGTAGATGGCGTTTTTACATTCATATATTAGTTTTCTTTTCGGCTTAGTCCCTTTATTATTCAGGGGTCGCCACAGCTGAACGAACAGCCAACTTATCCAGCATATGTTTTACACAGCGAATGCTTTTCCAGCTACTGTACAACCCAACACTGAGAAACACCCATACACTCTCATTCACACACATACACAATGGCCAGTTTAGCTTATTCAATTCACCTGAACCGCACAGAAATGCCACTTGACTCAGCCGGGTTTGTACCAGCGACCTTCTTGCTGTGAGGCGATTGTACTACCCACCGTGAAGCCTGGCATTTTTACAGACAAACAGAAAAAAATTATAATAATTTGGCAGAAAAAAATTGTACATACATGATCTTTAAAATGAAGAATTCTGAATTATTCTCTATTTTTCTAATATGTATTTGTTTAAGTATCTTTTTTTTATTCAGTGTTTATGTAAACAATTATTTTATTTTGGTATCACTGTAGTTAGATGGTCCAAATTGCACCAAATTGCACATTTGGTCCAAGTTGCACATGTTATTTTAAAACTACATCCCAATTAATTAATTTAGAGTATCAGTAGACTGTATGCTTTAAATCTGTTTAAACTACTCCACCATGACACATTCTCCTGACTATAAGAAACTTTGCAACATGTCAACACTAAGGCCCAATCCCAATTCTATTTTTGTACCCCTACCCCTTCCCCTTGGCCCTTGAAACAGAGTGGAAAAGGGAAGGCTTCAAAATTTACCCCTAAGAAATGGGACAGCACTACAGCACCTGCACACATCATCATATGTCATCGCTATCCCTTGCTTCATATGAGATCAGACGATCACTGCTGTAGTTATTCCAGTTGTGTTACTTTTTGGTATTTATCTTCAGGAAATCACTGAAGGCATATATTATGTTATTATAATGATATAATGTGGCAATAAGCTCGTAACTGTACTGTGCATTTACACCGTGGCCATATTCATCTAACATACGAAAACAACATTAACATTATAGCAGACACTGTAAAAAGCTAATTACCAGCCATTAGACTTTTCTGAAAAAATGTAAAGTAAGATGAGATAGAAACCACGTCTAACTTAACGTTCACCTCACAGACAGTAGACAAAAGATGCAGCTAGATCAATAAGTATAGAAACCCTAAGATTACAATGAAATTCATTTTAAATGCCATAAAATTCTGAAATTATCGTACATTATAGGATTTTTTTTTCATTATTGATCATACATTGTATGGAGGTCGAAATTATTGTACAAATACGATAATTATCGTATGTCTGGCAACACTGAATAGTACAACAGGTATGCCTGCTTGGACTATACCACCTTGATGTTAACCCCAAGGGGAAGAAGAGGTGAAACCACTGTCGATTTACAGACTCTTTTTACATTAATATTGTGAACACAAATCACTTATAAATCAACAGTAACTAAACAGGAGGAAAATATAGTGAAATCAATTTACTTGAAATAATCCTGTTACACTTACACAAAAACTACCCAAGAAAGGGTTTGGCTATTTTGGAGAAAACTTAATTTGCATGGAATTGCTCCCGTGCAAATACTAAACGTTACCTTGGTCTACGCTGGACTAAAATATACAAAAATAGAAATGTGTTCACAAAATATAAACCAATTTAAAAATAACACAATAAATAAAATTGTATTGAAATAAAATCATATTCAAAACTGCTAAATTCTAATAACATTGATAAATACTACTGCACATTGTATCTTTTCAAACCCAGGCCTCGCAGAAGTGGGTCTGCGCATTTTTCTCACCCAAGGCCAAGCTGAACTTCCTGTCCTTTAGTTGTGATATAAAGAGAGTTTATCTCTGAAAGAAGCAATATCCCAGAGGGAAGGATGGGAGAACCACATTCAGAGCACAGGCCAGTTTAACAGAGACATATTAAGTCCCTTGTATCCTGCCGATGCTCCTGCACCGCTAACAGCACATTAAAAGCTGACAGACGACCCCTGACCCCTCGCTTCAGACCCCGATCTCTGCTGGCGTATTCCTTTACGCACAGCTGGATACCGGCTCTTTGAGAGGGGGGATTATATCACAGCCTTTTTGACGACAAGTGCCATATCTGCTGGTGTCTACACGCACATTCAGAGACGTGTATACCCACACCCAGCCAACCAACCAACGATAGCATCACTGCCAAAGCAATTAATCCGCCTGTCTCTTTAGATTCCAAGTGATGTGAGGATTTCCAGCGCTGAACTTCCACTTCAAAGGCATTTTACAATACCCGCATGAGAACACTGAGAGGGATGTGCCTTTCTCCACAGAATTCGAGGATGAAAACAAATGACCCTTGGTTCCCCGTGCACTGGCACTTCAGAGAAAAATGAGAGTGAGAATCAGGTCAATGCTGCTTTAAATATGCAATGAGTATCTTAAGCCTCCTCCATGCAACTCATCGATTTCCTCATTCCATCATCCTCGGACCTAATGAAGGCCTTTCATTTTTTGATTGTGTAACCTTTCCTTCTAAAATATGATGAATCATATATCTCAGAGGACTAAATACATTTTAATCAATCGACGTTTTCGCTATTGATTAGGAGCCGGGGAAGAAAGTTATTGCATTTGGTCGTGAAAAGAGAGGACATATATGACATCATTTTTGATTGGTTTATACAATCAAAGAGGGAGTTAGTGGGTAGAGATGACATCCTCCTGGACCACTGTGATCAATCCATAAAACCTATAGGGAGTTATTCATTAACATTTCCATTCATCTTTATGGCAACATCCTAGCATGAAACCCTAGTATGGCAATTTTCTGTGTATGCATCATATACTACCATACAAAAGTATTGGGTCAGAATGTTTATTTTAATTTATTTTATTTTATTATAATTATTATTTAATTGTATTATAATATTTTTTTCTGAATGATCATATAATACCAAATACAGCAGTTATTGTAAATGTGTATTGGACTGTTAGCTGAGTTTATTTTAAAATAAAAATCTGACAAAAGTCTTGTTGCCTATCCAAGTTTTAGAAACAACTAATAATAACTTGACTTCTAGTTGATCATTTGGTATCAGATGTGGCTTATATGAAAGGCAAAGGCCTCCACATTACATTTATTTTACCAAAATAAAATATGATCATGCCTTGATTTTTAATTCTTTAATTAAGACAGTAAAGTCTGACTCTGCTTAGACAAAACTCTTGTCACTTAACACAAATATTGTACGGTATAGAATATAAAGTCATGGTGCAGTGGAAAAAGAATGAATATTGTGTATGACTCCCATGATCTTGGAGGACTGCATCCATACATCTCTGCAATGACTCAAATAACTTATTAATAAAGTCATCTGGAATGGCAAAGCAAGCATTCTTGCAAGACTCCCAGAGTTCATCAAGATTCTTTGGATCCTTATTCAATGCCTTCTCCTTCATCTTACCCCAGACATGCTCAATAATGTTCATGTCTGGTGACTCGGCTGGCCAATCCTGGAGCACCCTGACCTTCTTTGCTTGCAGGAACTTTGATGTGGAGGTTGAACTATGAGAAGGAGCGCTATCCTGCTGAAGAATTTGCCCTCTCCTGTGGTTTGTAATGTAATGGGCAGTACAAATGTCTTGATATCTCATGCTGTCGATGTTGCCATTATCTCTGCAGATCTCTTGCACACCCCCATACTGAATGTAACCCCAAACCATGATTTTTCCTTCACCAAACTTGACTGATTTCTATGAGAAACTTGGGTCCATGTGGGCTCCAATAGGTCTGCAGTATTTGTGATGATTGGAATGCAGTTCACCAGATGATTCATCGTGAAACTCTACCTTTTGCCACTTTTCCTAATGATCAACTTGAAGTCAAGTTATTATTTGTTGTTCTTACAAATGGGATTGACGACAAGACTTTTGTCAGGTCAGCTGATTCAAATGTTATCACTCGATTAAATGGTTATCAGCTGAGAGAAATCAGTGGTTATCAGCTGAGAGATATGGGCCAGTAGGGGCCTTCTGTGTCTATTGGTAAGATCAGAAGACTGATATCATCTATCCACATGGTTAATCAGCTATAAATCTCATACAGCCGGAAGTTAACGAGAATTATTTATATTATTTATTAAATTTCCCACTAATTGTATTTTATTAACATCTACCCCAACCATCACAGTAATGTAAAAAAAGAAAAACAGATCTGGATCTGGAATCTTCTCTATTAGTATTGCTGAATAACCATGTGGATGGATGATAAAAGCCTTCTGAGACTACCAGTAGGCGCAGAAGGCCTCTACTGGCCCATATCCACTGATAACCACTGATAACGTCTATTCAAATCGAGTGATAACGCTCGAAGCGGGTGGTCAGATAGTGTAAATGATTCTTGGACATCAGTGGAAAAAGATCATTTTGCCCATGCAACGTTGTCCTTACAATATCTAGTGTACCAGTTGGGGCAAACTGCCAAACCATTTCTCATATACACCATTCAACTTTATCTACTGCCCTTGCCCTTGAGCAAGCACATAAATCCTGAAAAGTTTCATGGACAGTGGTGTTTTGTTCTCATTTTTTAAATAAATAAATAAATAATCTATCCCACTCATCCTACTCACTTTTTACAAATTGTAAAAAGAAAATGATTGAATTTCTATGCCTTGAAGTTACAATTATGACTTGTACTGAGTTGTGTTATCACAAAAAAGTAATCTTGTCTCTGTCTACTTCAATTTACAATACACAGATGAAGAGATTTCACTTGCTTGATAAGGATAGGGTGTTTTCTTTATACAACATGAATACCGTAGTCACATCACAATGCATTGTGCTGTTAATATTATTTAAAAAATGATGAAATATGCTAGTTTTACTACACAAATGCTTTCCACACTCAAACAAACACAAAACATGTATAATTATATAGGCTGTAATTTATCAACAACAACACTGGCCCCAAAAAACATGCTGACACATACAAAGTAAAAAGTGCACAGTGCTACTTTTAAATAATCTCCTCTCATCTGCTTATATTAAGATGCAGATCTTGTCTTGCTCCCAAATTGTGCTCAAGGGCAATAATGTCCATCTCTCTATTCAATACCACATCACCCACAGACCCAATAATGCATTAACATCCTATTAACTGTGACTTAAAAGTGGCTTTGTAATTGATAAGGAGGTTGAATGGGAGGGCTAAGAGTGACAGAAGGCGTGGCGGCAACCAGATGGGCTGCAATTATCTAAATGAAAATCTGAAGTGTCAGACTGTGTCTAGTTTTCAGTGCTTTTTGGAACAAAGCGACAAAGTGGCAGGAATAAAACAGTTGAGTTATGGTCAAACTAATTGTGATACTTTTGATCTGAATTTAAATTACACACTCCCTTTGCAGCTCTATTAGTCTGATTAATTGGCATATACGATTTGAGTGACTATACTGGTGCATAAAAGAAATATGCATTACATTCATCCAGAAACATGGCTTTTATTCTGAATGTAATCAAACTTTTATAAACTGTGGGTTTTAAAATCCAGAGTTGCTCAGAGACAATGCTGTTTTATGAATGATATTTTAATGTGTATATTAGCCATATTATATAAAGTATGTTAATTATGTTGGGAACACTTTAGTATGATGGTCTATTTGCGTTTTAATATCTGTTAATATCTGTCTGTGCTTAATATCTGCTGATACTGCTCCTTCAACAGACATTTAACTGACTATAAGAAACTCTGCAAGTACATGTCAACTTACACTAACCTCAACCCCAACCCCAACCCTAACCCCAACCTAACAGTCAACTTATAATCTAATGAGAATCAGTTGGCATGTAGATGCAATGTAAGTTAAATTCAACAAATGGAACATCAAAATAAAGTGTGAACAAAAAAGCATGCTAGTTACTTATTCTCCTTTTTAAAGAGTGTGTTCCATGTCGGAATGCCTGTCTTTATTTTGGTTTGTGTAACCCATCCACTGCAAGTTATGTACCCAGTTATATTTCAGCACCCAGGGTTGGCTTGGCAGAAAGCACAGTATTTCCTTTCATCCATGTTCAACAGATTAAGAGTATAAAATAAGGTGTTTTTAATCTATAAATAAAGCAAACGTAAACATTAGCTGACCACATAATGCAACCTGTAAACGAGGAGGGACCACATTTAAAAAATGTTTGAATGTGGACTGCAACACTTGTCAATCATACATACTGCACTTTTATACCCCAATAGACATTCTACTGACAATAAGCAACTGTTTAACATTATCATCAATGTAATTTTCTAACAGACTAATGAGTTTGTCAACCCAGGCTCATTCTGAAACGTATCTCTATATACAATTCTGGAGATCGTCAAATATGTCCCAAGAGCTACGATTTTTTGAATTTTTTTGTTTTCGCGAATCCACCAGAGGCCGCTGTGTACTCTTTTTGAGATCTCAAATTTCTCTCGCAAGTGCCATTCGTGCCTGCTGTTCTCTCGTAAATCCACTAGAGGCCGCTGTCCACTGACTGACTGTTTGACTGACTGACTGACCGACCCTTCCCCGTTCCTAAACCCAGCCAATAGTATTTTTAAAAGCACAGATTGACCAGCCCACCCACTTCCCTAAACCCTACCGATAAATTTAAAAAGCAATTCAGAAAAAGAAAAGCCCTTGCATGATTTTTATCACGTTTTACCACATTCTCACCCTGTTATTTACCCACTTTCTGGAACCATTCTTGACCAAACTCAAACCCCATTGTCCTGGTCAACCCCTCTCTGAATCTCAAGTCTACCAATGTACATTTTGAGCTAACTGGACAAACTGGTAACAGTCGAAAAAGCCGTCCATATTGAGGTAAGCTATCGGCTGGTAAGCGCAAAAAGAGGCAGCGTCATACCGGCCTGTAGTGTTCATTTTAAAGACGAAATGCAGCCATAGGTAGCTCTGGCTACATAATTTGTGATCTCCAGGAATGTATTTCGGGCTACATTTTCAGAATGAGCCTATGTTGGAGTTTGTTCAACTGCTTGTTAATAAACATATAATTAGACATACATATGATCTGCTGAATTTCAAAATGAGGATAAGAAAGGGAAAGAAATGTGGCTTTAAAAGTGGCTTGGTTGTTGTTGCCAGACAAGTTTGGTCTAAGTATTTCAGAAACTGCTGAAATGAGTGTTTTCATGACATGTCATCAATCGGCCATATTGAAGAGAAGAATGTAAACAATGCCACTGAACTTGGTAACTGACCAAATCTTGACACAAACCTTCTATATGCTGGGATTTTCATACACAATAGAGAATCACCATCATGAGTCTTGATTTCTGCTGCAAAAATCAGGTGATATGGTAAGAACAGCCAGATTGAAACCATACCATCAATGCTTGAAGCTGCTGCTGGGCTATTTGTAGCACACTTTGGTCTCATTTGGGCCAATTATGCATCATAAATCACCACAGACAGCCTGAGTTTTGTTGCTGACCATGTACTGTACATACATTTATTACCACAGTGTGGTCTTCTGGTGGTTATTTTCAGCAGGATAATGTTCTATCATGAAGCTCAAATTATCTGAAATTGTTTTATTGAACATGCCAGTGTCCAGGTGGATGCTGCACACTGATAGAATAAGAAAAAAAGATTTTAAAGTGATTTGAGTGTACGGCTATACACAGCAAAGCATTACATAGACAGTAAAAGCATTTATTCAATGAATCACTACACTCTAATGTCTGCCACAGTTACCTGAGCTCCAATAATACACATGCATGATGTACTGGAACAGGATCTTCACATCATGGACATGGAGCAAATGAATCAGCAGGAACTATGTGATGCTGTCATGTCAATGTTGTTCATAATCTCTGGAAAAAAAAATAAATAAATAAATAAATGCTTCCAGCATATGCAGCACGGTGGCTCAGTGGTTAGCACTGTCACCTTACAGCATAAAGGTCGATTGTTTGAGCCCCGGGTCATAGGACATTGCATGTTCTCCCCGTTCTCCCTCCTTGCATGGGTTTCCTCTGGGTGCTCTGATTTCCCACTCAAGTCCAAAGACATCCGGTACAGATGAATTGAATGAGCTAAATTTGTTGAAGTGTATGTGTGTGAATGAGTGTGTATGAGTTTTTCCCAGTACTGGGTTGCAGCCAGAAGGGCATTCGCTGTGTAAAACATATGCTGGTTAAGTTGGCAGTTCATTCCGCTGTGGTGACTAAGCCTAAGGAAAATGAATGAATGCATGTTTCCAGCATCCAGCAAAAAAGTGATATCAAATCAGTTCTGAAAACAAGCATGGATTCGAACCTGTACACTGTAAAACCCAACAGACAGCTTTATCAGATGAAATGAGTGCAGTTAATTAAAAAATACTGAAAGTTAATTCCACTCATTTAAAAAATAGATTTGAAGTCAGTGTTGAAGGCAATGAGTTAATTAAATACCTCATTACTTTAACTTAAATGGTGTAAGTTCACAGGACTCATATAGATTCATTTTTTAACTCAAATGGTTTGTTGCAATCCGTTTCCTCAAACTGTTTGAGTTGCCTTAACTTATTGGGTTTTACAGTACTCAGTGGGTTTGAGTTCTCTTCATTCATCGGGTTTTACTGTGCGCAAATTGCTTCTTTTACTCAAATGGATTAAGTTCACATTACTTACTAGGATTAGTTTTTGAACTTGGTTTGTTGCAATTGGTTTCCTCAAACGTTTTGAGTTGCCTTAATTTTTTGGGCTTTACAGTGTACTAGCAAGGTGCACCCAATATAGTATCCACTGAATGTAGAAGTTTCTCAAAGTTACTTACATTATCAAAAGACCATCACCGTTACCAGATTTGCCTAAAAACATTTTACTCTGATGGTTAGGTTGCTGCTTTAAAAAAAAAAACAATGTAATGCAATGCTGTCTTTTTTCCCTGTGCTCCTGTGCTGCTGATTGGTCACCCATGCTGACAATGCCATCAGATGCTCCAGGCAAAGGGAAGGCATGTGGAAACCCAGATAATGTCATCCCTGGCATTCGACAATTTCGTGCTGAGCGTGGTTCAGATGTCACAGCCTGATAAGCTGTCAACGATGCCAGTTCTCCTAACTCTTAACCAGATGCTTGGCTGCTCCCTACAGTCCCTCTACAGTGAACCGGTGATGTCTCAAGCAGCACAGTGATGGGACGAGTCAGACCTGCCTGTGGGACTGTTTGTGCTGATGGCCTTATCTCAGGACAAAGGGCTCTGTCTTCAAGCCAAGGTAGGGAACTTTGCACACTCTGTCAGGGGATTGCGAAGAGAGTTTGGCGAAGGAGAAAGAATAAAACACGCATGAATAGCTGCATGGACAATGCGTTTGTGTCCTTGATAGACAATGTTATTTCGGGTCTATGAAAAGACATTGAATGCACAATATGTTTCATTACAATATCCCAAAAACATTACAACAGTGTTAAGTAATTTGCTGAAGTATGTACTTATCCAAAACATTTTATATAATGTTAACATCTAGAGACATAAGTAACTTTAAGTAGTGACATGAACTGTGTCACCATGCGAATGACATGATGGCCATTCAGCTTGATTTTATGGAAAACAGGGAAACATTAAAGATGCTTTTGATATGTTTAACATTTTATTAGACTGCACTGAGCAGCATTATAACAAAACCTTTAAATGGTTTTAGCATGATAAAGCAGCACTGCTTCTTCCCCATGTATTCATGACCGAAAGAACAGAAAAGGGCAGACTTTGTTAACATAATAAAACAACCCCGGCTCATTCTGAAAACGTACACTATATACATTTCTGGAGAGCAAAAAATATGTCCCAGGAGCTACGTTTTTGCATTTTTTGTTTTGTGAATTCACCAGAGGCCGCTGTGTACACTTTTTCAGACCTTAAATTTCTCTCATAAGTGCCATTCGCACCTGCTGTTCCTGCGTAAATCCACCAGAGGCCACTGTCGACTGACGGATCGACTGACCCACCCTCCTCCTTCCCTAAACTCAACCAACAGTGTTTTCAAAAGCACAGATTGACCCAACACAAATATCTTTACATATAAAAAAATTAAATAAATGTTTAAAATGTTACAAAAATTATTATTTTCAACATAAATATAAAAACCACCACCGCCATGCCTTCTTCATGTCCGGGTGCTTTTTTTCAGTTTATTCATGACATTTGCATTTTTATTATAATTTTATTATTATTATCAGTATTATTTATTATATGCATATATTTGTTTTAATAAAAACAAGTTTAGATTTTTCCACCTAGTTTAGTTTAGTGCGTTTCCACCGTTTCCTTATCCATGAAAGTAAAGGAGTAAAGTAAAGAGAAAGTAAATAGGCCAAATGGAGGAGGCTCGTTCTTTATCCTTGTGCTGAAGATGGTCTGTTTATCTGTTTTCTCGCTAGTGAAACTTTCAGTTTGTCCATTTACTTTTCCACTTAAAAAGTCTGCCATGTAAATAGCAATTGCACCATGGCATGATGCAACTGACTCTTAAAGGGAATGGGAGATGAAACTCTGATTGGTTTAATGCACGTTAAGCTCAAAACACACTCATAGCTCATTAAGCGAATAAGCACAACCCTGTTAGACCATGCGCTGCAGTGCAAACCGTATTTTCCATTGTAAAACAGCAAAAGGGGATTCAGACATTTTCCTAATGCTTTTCGCGCTATACGCTTCAGACGTTGCACCCAGATCATTAAAATAGAGCCCTAAGTCACATCGTCATCAAACTACACCTTTGTTTGTTGTGAATATGCAACCTCTAGTGGCAAAATTTACATACTGTGCTTTTAAAGCCATGCAAAAAATACCCATTGGCCATATATTTTCTTTTTGTTTTAGATTGTGAATACCTGCCATCATACATTTTGTATTTGTTACAGGGATGAGCTTTAATGCTTAGCAAACACAAAGGCAGTAGATTAATCACACTGTAATCCTGTAAAACTTGAAAGTAGCAGTAATGTAGAATCATCAAACCATATTAGTCAACCACATGTCACGTTATTGGATTAAAAATCGGTCAGTAAATTCATCTAAATGCAAGAGCTAATCTGAGAGAGATCCCTTTTTTCACAGGTAGCGCTTAAACCAGAGGATGTCTTTTAACTCCCTATTATTATTCGTATACAGAGAGATAATTAATTATGCCTGTTTATTAAGCACTCGGGAAGAGGGTTTGTGTGTTTGATCATGCTGACACTAATGCGATGATGGCTCATTGGTATTTGAAGTCACGTTGCCCTATACAAAGTGTGCCTGCAAGGTTATTTAGCTTACATTAATTTGTATCTACGCACACAAATCACGCAAATCTATGCTAATGTTAAGATCTGTGTTTGGAAAATGAGAAGCTTGACTGTAAAAATGCTAATTAAGAAATCAGAGGATCCCGGGACCGTGGGTGTTGTGTCAAAGCTTGTGATTCATTGTGTTTGATCTAGTGACTTGTCAAGGGGACGGCAGAAAGTCAGAGGCCAGCAATGCCTTCTCCACGCTGATTATCCAAGCTGTTATGTACCATACGGCTAATGCTAATACTGTAATTTCTTCCTCCCTGTCCGGTCGTTCATCTTACTTCTGCTCAGCCTGTTTATAGCTCCTCGCCTGCATATTCTGCCTGCTAATTGAACGAAAATATACAGCAATTACTGTTTGATTACTGGATATCACCTCTCCAGAGAAGCTATGTAAATCAAGCGGAATTGTTTTGTTGCATTTGTGTTCCAGATGTAAATTTTCCAGGGCTTATTCCTTTGTGAGATTAATGGGATGTTGTGCACACTCATCTCTACCAGGGATGCTCAAGAGGGACTGAGGGACTGCCTCTTGCATGTATACAAAGTAAGCATTGTGATTTTAGTATCCTTAAGTTTACTATTACTGAACATTTTATTGTTATTGCAGTGAACCAAAGTAAACTAACATAAAACAAGCTAAAATAAAACAGTTTTATTTTATTTACTTTTCTTTTATTGTCTTTTTTTAATTGGTAACACTTTACAATTAGGTCTAATATCATTAGTCAATACACACAATAACATTAACACACAATTAATAACTCATTTGTTGAAATGTTAATTTGTACTTGTTATGATTATTAAAGTGTTTAGGGAGAGTAAATGTAACATTTCAAAAATTATATTATTATCACTGAATAGAATGGGTGATAATAACAAGGACAAAAAACTTCAACACTTAATTTGTTTATTTGTATGTAAGGGAATACGGTAAAGCCAACAAAAGAAAGGCATGTATGAGCTATGCACACTACCTGACAAAAGTCTTGTTGCCTATACAACTTTTAAGACTTGTAACTAATAACCAATAATAACTTGACTTCTAGTTGATCATTTGATATGAAAAGTTGCTTATACGAAAAGCAAATGTCTCGAAATTACACTTATTTAAAAAAAAATGATCATGCCTTTTAATTGTTTAATGAGGTCAGTAAGGTCTGACTTTGTTATGACAAAAGACTTGTCACTTAAACATAATGTTCAGTGTAGAATATGATGTCATGGCGCAGTGGAAAAAAAAAATTATATTGTGTATGACTCTCATGAACTGAACTGAACTTAAACACTACAAACTGAACTACACTGTTCCTATTTACTATGACCTTTTATGTGAAGCTGCTTTGACACAATCTACATTGTATAAGCGCTATACAAATAAAGGTGAATTGAATTGAATTGAATCATGACCTTGTACGACTGCATCCATTTCTGTAATAACTCAAGTAACTTATTAATAAAGTCATCTGGAACGGCCAAGAAAGCATTCTTGCAGGACGCCTAGAGATTCTTTAGATTCATCTTTAATGCCTCCTTCTTTATCTTACCCCAGACATGCTCAATAATGTTTATTTCTGGTGACTGGGCTGGCCAATCCTAGCGCATCTTGACCTTCTTTGCTTTTAGGAACTTTGATATGGAGGCTAAAGTATGAGAAGGAGAGCTATCCTGCTGAAGAATTTAAGGAACTAGAGTGGCGCCAAAGCAAAGAACCAAACAAAACCAACAGCCACATGAACTAGAGCACAAGATCCACTCTAAACTTGCTAAAGAAAATAAAAATGTGATAAAGAAACCAAATACTTCAGCATATTTGATGCCACTAAATACACTCCCTAAATAATAAACAAAAACAGCAAAAAGTGGCAATGCACCCACTTACCTACTGTTTCTGAACATTCACACAGCTATGGCCAAAAATGTATGTATGTTGCGTGACCTGTTTACCTATTCCCTTTCCTTCAAGAAAGAATGATAAACTAGAGAACCATATTGGGATTGCAAATGTTTGTATCAGTTTGTATCAGAGAATAGACTATATATATATATATATATATATATATATATATATATATATATATATATATATATATATATATATATATATATATAGACAATTATTAATTTAGCTCAGTTCCATAATATAGTAATTAATAATAAATATTTGTTGTTGTTGTTTATTTGATTATTTCTCTTTGTGAATGGTATTGGTAATGTTACTCACTGGCTTTAAGTAATTGGAAATTCTAGTATTTGTCCTTAACAATAAATACATATGTGAAATTTCGGTCAAACTTTATTTTGAGGTAAAAATCATGCTATTAACAAACCATTAACTAAATCTTAACTACTACATAGCTAACTTAATAATAGTTAGTATGGTAGTAGTTAGGTTTAGGTAGTATTAGGGATGTAAAATAAGACAATAAGATAGCAATTAGTATCTGTTTTAATACTTAAAACAGTTTATATCTTAGTAATAGCTAGATAATAAGTCAGCAGTAAATGGTTGGGAATTGTTACTTAAATTGAAGTGTTACTATATAAGAAATAAGAAATCAAGTGCACATTGGGAAATACTCAATATATACAATATAATTTATTGCATACACAAATGAAAATGAATACAATTAACGTATATGTATTTTCACTTTATCATTGTGTCCATTGGTATAGGAATGCAATGGTAAATATTTTCTAATAATTTAACATATTAGCATTATTGGAAA
This sequence comes from Danio aesculapii, assembly GCF_903798145.1. Lineage (NCBI taxonomy): Eukaryota > Metazoa > Chordata > Actinopteri > Cypriniformes > Danionidae > Danio > Danio aesculapii. The sequence continues at coordinate 44,254,500 of NC_079441.1, read as the reverse complement.
CAATGAACAATGTATCCACGTACATAATTATATTATCTTCAACTGTTTAAGACTTGTACTTTACCGAAATTCACATCCTAAATTCTAAATCACTGTAAAGCCTAATCAGCAATTTCTAAGCATGCAGCGTTCATAAAGGAGATGACTTGGGTCAATTCTTATCTCACTGCCTCACAAATGTGGATTGCCTTCGTTTGTGCTTTTTTAAATTTATTAATGATTTATAAATGGTAAGAATTATGATTTACGTACCTCGCTTCGCCTAGAAATGTCTGTTGAGTTAAAAAATATTGCAGAGCTCTGCTGATGAAAATATAGCTTCATCATCTAAAATATATTTAGTGTTGTGAGTCATAATGCTGTTGTGTGTTTATGTACCTCTTTGAAAGGACAAAATAGGTTCAAAATAGTGTAATGAACTATATAGAACATCCTTTCTTGAACTTTAAAACCATAAAATGAGTTTAAAATAGGAAAGGGGGGAGAAAAAGGATGCTTACCAGGGAAAATAACAACTGCTGCATTATGTAACTAAATTGAAGACCATCAAAGGTTTTTCATAGATTTACCCCCAAATAACCTCAAAAGAGTACATGTGTGTTTTGTGCTTGCGAAGCCCATAACAGTTGGGAATGTCTGCAGGTGCTAAGGGCTGGATTTATGCTTAGGCTTTCTATGTTTTCATGAATAATATAATGTAATATAATATAATATAATATAATATAATATAATATAATATAATATAATATAATATAATATAATATAATATAATATAATATAATATAATATAATATAATAACAAAAATAAAGAAAGGAAAATATAAATAAATTAAATGGCTGACAAATAACAAAGAATTAAAAATTATAATTTTTTTAATTATATATATATATATATATATTTTTTTTATTATATATATATATATATATATATATATATTTTTTTTTTACAAATATAATAAAAACAACAACTGAAATTATATATATATATTTTTTTTCTTTTACTTTTTTTTAAATTGTAGCCATTACTTATTAATGTCTGCATATGAGAAACACAAATGAACAAACACTCTTTTCCATGCTTTATAGGGACTTCCCATATAGGCAATTACTTTTGTACAAGCTGTATATTTTGTCTGTAGATTTACATTTTCAAAATACTTTATTCTGTGTAACACACACACACACACACACACACACACACACACACACACACACACACACACACACACACACACACACTGTGTGAGATTAACAAATCCAACTACACCCAAGACACTGCTTCGTTATCGGTTATTATTACCATAATGCGCTGACTGTGATTATTTAAATTAAAATATACAAAAACATAAATAAATAAAGCATGAGATTAAAATTCCACTCAGCGTCTTGTTTCTCGTGATACAGTGTTGTTGCAAATAAAGTACAAAGTGTGTAATAGAGATAAAGTTTGAACCACAGTGAAACAGAGCGAATACGAGAGAGAGGGGAAGAGATTGGAGGGACGCACGCAGGGATAAACACAAATCCTCTTTCTGTACCTGTGCCAGGAGTCCACGCCTCTGTGTTTCCACTGTCTGAACGCTGTCAGAACAGAGTCCAACACACTCCTGTCTCCGGTACGTGAAGAATTCAATTACGTGTTCATGTGCAACTTCCCTCTGTGTGTGTGTGCGTGGAGCGAGTGTCTGCAGTGAATGCCAATGCTGTTCTCTCCCGCAGGGAAGTGAACGGAAAGCAACAGAGAGAAGGAATGGAGATAGAGCTATACATAGTGGGCATCCGTTAAAGATCAAATAAATGAAAGGACCGCTGGAGTTGGCTGGGAGGTCTGATTTATGCATGTATAAATAATAAATCTGAGATTCATTTCTTTATTTTTATCAATATGAAGAACAATGAAATTTCAAGCACTTTCAAGCATTTAAGTGATAAAAGATAATTATAAACATTCTAACAGCAGCAACACAATAAAATAAATGTAGGGGGCTAATAATTCAGGGAGGCTAATAATTCTTAGCCTCTAAAACTTCAACTACATACAGTGCTCAGCATATATGAGTACACCCCCCATAAAAACAAAAAATATATATACAATTCTGTTGAAATGTTGTAAATGTTGTAAATGTTTGTTTTTTTTTTTTTTGCAATATTTAGCTTGAATTCAATTGTATTATCTTTCCATTTCTAAAAGATGTTCTTTGACTAAAATTATATTTTAATACATATTTCTGTTTAATAAATCTTCAAATGCACCAATATATATATATATATATATATATATATATATATATATATATATATATATATATATATATATATATATATATATATATATATATATATATATATATATAACCAATATTCACAGAGAAATGGATAAAAATATTTATTTTCAAAATGCGATGTACTCATATATGCTGAGCACTGTGTATATACAAAAGGTTTATATAAAACCTTCCTTTCCATGCACAACTCAAAAAAAATAAATAAATAAAACAAATATGAAGCATTACATGTTGAGCAAGTCCATGAATGAAGAAAAAACTATTTATAGATATCTTACTTTTTGCCATCACCACTCATGAATATCATTTGAATTTACGTGTGCAAGGTTACCATAGAATTGCAAGTTGTTTGCCCTTTATTGATGTCGCAATTCAAGTTTATCCACAGTGCCGCACATGAGAAGTGGTCAAAATGTCCTTTTAATGTAAACTGAGTTATTATTCATTTTGCTGAAAAAAAAAAATACAATAAAAAGGGAGCTGTATTTGTATTTCCAAAAGGAAACAAATTTATAGTGACGTTATAATTTTTTTTTAACTGTAAAATATTATTAATGGGAGACTGCATGAGAGCCACCCATTTTGGGTCAAAGAGCCACATGTGGCTCGCGAGGTTCCCTACCACTGTATTATGGCAACGTTCAGCACCATAGACAGCTCCTCCACTTGCAAACCAGTTTCTGTAAATTTGCTCAATTTATTTGGGTTTAGGTAGACAGTAGAAAGGGTTTAAGTAGAGTGTTAATATTTATTTTATTATATAAAATTGTGATGAACCTTATTCAACATTTCATAAGACTTAGGAAATCAATATTTCGTCACCTTGGAATTATAAGGTTCTATCTGCGTTCTGAATGATTTTGAGATATTGAGCTTCTAAGTTTTTGCATTCCATATAGCAAACAGTATGTGTGTAACATTTGTTTTTTTAAATAAAAAGTCTTAAAATGTAAACAACTTATAAAAAACATCACCTAATGTAAATAAGTTGTCATTTAATAAGAATATGTCAATAACTCAATTATGACAAAAATGTCAGATAGAACCTAGTAATTCCAAGGTGACGATTTGGTTGAATAACACAAAATTTAAAAATACTACTACTACTACTAATAATAATATATCAAAAACTGCAAACACACACGCACATACACACACACAATTCTGTCCTGAAGGTGCATGTGCATATTCAGTCTGCTTCAAACTGCATGGTGCAGGTTATTGGTTGCAGCCAAATGACAGCGGTGTCTGAGCTTACATTTAAATGCCTCAGTGGTGTTTGCATAAGCTATATGCAGCATGTTTTATAAAAATCAAGTATCATTAATAAGAAATTGACTAGAAATATTGCACATATTCTGTACATATACCAAGTTCTACTGAATACATAAATCAGACTATACTGGATTAATAACTATTAATAAGCAGCACATTATGAGTTTATTGAGGCAATGTCATATTTAAAAATGGTTTGTTAATAGCAAGAATTGTACTTTAAAATAAAGTGTGACCAAATATTCATGTTTCAATTCAAGCTCCATATATACAACTTCTGCATATTTAAACATAACCATCAGTGTTTCCAAAACCATGTTAAGATATAAAAGAAAAGTTTGTGCTTTAACAAGATTATATACAGTACATATATCATACTTGACTGCTTAAATCACTCATTCAGTCATTTTAAAGGTGACATTTATTATATGCTAAATGTATAAGGCTAAGTCCAGCCGCATTAGTGACTAAAAACATATCATACAAGTAATAATAAGTACCAATCATCATTATTATCACTTGTTACCTGCCTATTAAGATATTGTATTAGTACTTACAGTATATAAAGCACATTTTCTGCATTTCTACATCCCTAAGCCTATCTAATATATAATCTTAACTAATCCCTTAATAACTATTATTAAGCAGTGGGTTATTGCTGATTAATATATTATTGCTATATTAATATATTCATTAATTATTGCTGTTTAATTAGTGGATTAGCTCATAGCAAAAGCCATTGTAACTGGAATATTAATAGTAAGAACATACCTTAAAATAAAGTGTGACCAAATGTCCTTGACACATTGTTTAATTTTGTTTCATTTTATTTCTAGGGTCTTAGACGTCCTCTCTCTTTGACATTTTATATAGAATTATTCACGTTATAAGAGTGGATTATAAGAGTGTAGCAATGTCATTATCAAATTTATCATTTATACCTGCACATATAATATTTTTAATCTTTTTGATTATTCTTTGTGTATTAGAAACCTGCCCTTTTAAGATATAAGTTGTTAATAATGCAGCTATAACAGGCATGCATTTCCCCAGCCCTTTGCATTATTGCATTTTTTAACTCTTTAGCAAATATGCTTACAAAAATAGTTAACAAGTTAGAAAGAAAGAAAGGAAGAAAGAAAGAAAGAAAGAAAGAAAGAAAGAAAGAAAGAAAGAAAGAAAGAAAGAAAGAAAGAAAGAAAGAAAGACAATTGAACGTGTAATATATGTAAAATATGCACCATGGCCAGTTCCCACACGTTTTGTATTAAATGTGTTGCTTATCTAATGAGTAATTATTTGGTGTTTCAGCAAAAAACATTGAGTATTTCTCCCCCTCCGTGTTCAAGACATGTCTCCAGCTAGCCAGTAATGATTTCAATAGGATAGCTTTCCTTCTTGAATCAATATCCATCTAAGACATTGGCTGCATACAAATGCTCTCATTGAAACCAGTACATGGGATTTTGATATAAAGCATGAGGGGGGTTAAAATCAGTGTAGTAAAGTTTAGAAAACATCATTTCTTCTGTCTTTAAATAGATCCTGATAGTACTGGTCTCAGAACTGGAAACTATCTTCAGTGCAGTGAATACACTTTGCTGCCCATTTTCACTCGTTTCCTTGAACTATCTTATTTTCCTGTTCTCTCTCCTAATTTCACCTGACCTGGGACAGCTTTAGAGTCTTCACTGAACTCATTCTTACACCTGGAACGTTATATAGCATATGATAATATGTCTGAATATGTAATAAGTCTGATTATATTACTGTTGATGTTTGATCACTGTATGACTATTATTTGTTTTTATTTTTAATTAATATAAGTTTTAATTTATTTTATTGTATTGTATCTGATATGCCGTTTATATTAAATATCTCAATTTTATCACTTACTTAAAACTGAATGTAAGTTATTTGTTTGGGGAAAATGATGTGGTATTAAATGTCAAAATCTTGCATGCAATAATGGTATTTAAGGGAAAGTGAAGACTCTTGTTATAGACCATTTTGATGGATGTAAACAATAATAATGATCCTAATCTATTTCCTGTATTATATATTTGATTTCCATAGCTTCCAAGAATCCCAAAATGTCCACATATTGATAAATAATGTTATGACAGCTGTTTTAACGTTAATATACCATTAAATTGACTCTTGTTACAGTTACGAAATAGTTTGACAACAAGCAGGAAATGTTCATGGGTCAATGGCATCACCACATTGGAATGGTCTACAATAACTAAAGCTGCAAACTTAACCTTCAGAAGCTCAACAGAAATTGTTGCACATTTTGGGTTTGTGTTTTTTTTGTGTTTTTTTTTTTTTTTGAGCAAACTGAATGTTTGAGCTCCATAAGGTGGTTTGATTTTCGATTGGCTTTCACCATGGTAACTTACACAACATGGCTTACTGATTTTATTCTGGGTTAGATATTGCAAAGTCAAACTGAACCAATCAGCTGTGAGTAAAGTGAGTCAATATATATATTTTTTTTATTATTTTATTATTTTTTATTTTCTAAATTAGAACTTTTAAAATAATTTTTTTTTAGCTAATATTACTCAAGTTTTGCTGATTATAAGTCATTATATTTATATTATATGAATTGTAACTATAATTAATATATAATTATATATTCAAATAGTTTTGAATTGTCAATTATATTAAATAAGTTGAAATTAAAAATTATATATAAACATTAATATAGATTTCCTTTAATATACTGTACAGGTTTTTAAATCGCTGTCTTTTGAGCCATTTGTGAAACTACATTATTAAATTCCATTGGTTGATTTGCATTAAGATATTCATTTATTTTCTTTTCAGCTTAGTCCATTTATTAATCCGGGGTCGCCAGAGCAGAATGAACCGCCGACTTATCCAGCATATGTTTTACGCAGCGGATGCCCTTCTAGCAGCATTCCATAACTAAGAAACACCCATACATTTCTTATTCACACACATACACTACTGACAATTTAGCCTACCCAATTCACCTATACCGCATGTCTTTGGACTTGTGGGGGAAACCAAAGCACCTGGAGGAAACCCACGCCAAAACAGAGAGAACATGCAAACTACACACAGAAATGCCAACTGACCCAGCAGAGGCTCGAACCAGTGACCTTCTTGCTGTGAGGCCATGGTGCTACCTACTGCGACACCACGTCACCTCTGCAATGAGATAATAACATTTTATTTTAATTACTTGCTCAAACATTTGCTGCATCGCTAGTGTTTATTTCTGCCTTATAAATGTGTTTAAATTCATTATATTTCTGATGAAGACGTCTCTTAATCTTTGAAAGGGAAGTGGAACTGCACTAACTATCACAAGAGCTCAAATGTACTCTTTCATGGCTGTTTGCATCACACTTTCAGCTGCATGTGGTCTAGAGTAAATCACAAACTCTGGATTAAACTCTGAGATAACAGAAAATGTTTGTATTGATCAGTGTGAAACTGCTGAACCAGATTCAAGCAAGGTTTGTTTTTTGTTTTAAACCTATTCTGCAATTTAAGTGTTTGTTTAGCTTCTTGCAACAGGTTGCTGGTTAATTTCCAATTGCAGCGTGGAACATAATCCCCAAAATGAAACATATTAAATAAATAAAAGGCAAAACTTATATATAAAAAACATTTTAAGCTAATACAAACACATGGATATGAATGATCTTATTTAAGCATTGATATATGCAATTTTCAAATCAAATGATTGATTTGTATTTGTGATTATAAATAGTTACAGCTGCCGGTGGTTTTTATGTTCAGCCCAAACACATACATCAGTGCTCAAGTAGAAAACACAGCCGAAGCTGGGCTTAAGAGGCCTGGTGTGATTTGTTGCTGCACAGCTGAAGAGATCTTGATGTTTAGAAGGAGCATCTCTGTGGAATTTAAAGGAACTGTATATCAAACAACAACTAATCTGTTTGATACATTTTAAAAAGCCCAGTTTTGTTATTTTGATACTTTCATGGGAATCTCTGTCCTGGATTGTTTCTATACATGCAGCCACAGTTAAAATATGACTGAAAAATACAACCCATTAAAGATATTTGCAGGTAAAAACAAAGTGCCTTTAAGGTAAGTCATTTTAATTGGCGGTCATCTTTGAAATGCCTCTTGGGCATGCAAATGCAGCTCCTATCTTTTTGAATGGGGAAGAGGGATATATTAGTTTTGGATTTTTCATTAGTTTTAGTTTTTTATTTTGTTTTGGCTTTTTGTTTTCAAATTCATTCAATCATTCATTTTCTTTTCAACTAAGTCCCTTTTATGATCAGGGGTCGCCACAGCGGAATGAACAGTCAACTTATCCAGCATATGTTTTACGCAGCGGATGCCCTTCCAGCCACAACCCAACACAGCCCAAACACCCATACACTTTTGCACACACTCACATACGCCAATTAGCCTATTCAATTCACCTGTACCGCGTGTCTTTGGACTGTGGGGGAAACTGGAGCACCCAGAGGAAACCCATGCCAACACGGGGATAACAAGCAAACTCCACACAGAAATGCCACCTGTAGGTTTACCTTTTAGTTTTTATTCATTTCTATATTTTGAAATTGCTTAGTTTTAGTTGAGTTTTTATTAGTTTCAGTATTAGTTTTAGGTTTTTTTTTTTTTTGAAATTGGAATATTTGTTAGGTGCAAGATTCAAAATCATGAGAATAAATATCGTATAATAAAAACTTAACCAAAGATACATTTTTTGAAACATGTATCCAGAGGACACGGCCACTATCCACCACTACCATCTACCCATCCTCAAATTCAAATACAACAGCCCACAAGATAGCAGCGCTAAGTGCAATATGTGTGCAAGACTGCTTCTCAGGTTAAATACACAGTAGTGATGGGAAGTTCAGATCTTTAACATGAACCAGATATTTTGTAGCAATCTTCCCATGTTAGGACTAAACATATCAAAAATATGTAGTCAGCAATCATAATTTAAGTCAGTTAAAACATCATCATGGTATGAACGTTTTGCAACCCAACTGAAGCATGAATCACTTATTTAAATTCCATTACGACTTTCTCTTATGAAATAAACTTAGCTTTTGCCAGATCCTCTTATTTAAACCCTCGGATTACCCGGCTGCAGTTGTTCACGTTTAGTTGAGTCACAGCAGGCTGTCATGTACTGTTTGTGTTCGGTTCACTGAATTACACAGTATTATCGGTTAAGTGTACTGTTCTAATAACTGTATAACTTAGCATATGTTGGTTTATTTAGGTAATGAAGTACATTTTACAAGTAAGATGTATCATGTATGGACCCTTTTCACAAGACTGTTATGACACGTTTAACTATTATAAATATTATATTATAAATCCATAAAAGTTTGTAATATTTAGATGAAAAAAAAACAAAAAAACATACATTTATAAGTATTTACAGATAAAGTTGTCACAATCACGAGCGATCTATTCCATACAGATTGCTGGAGGACTACAATCCAGTCACTATATGGACTACAAATTGTGTCATGCACCACACACACACACACCTGTTCCGCTTCTCATTTAATTTCTCACACACACAGCTGGGATTACATGGATCATATATACAGCATGGGCGTCACAGCAATTAGGTCACTGGTTCGAGCCCTGGTTGAGTCAGTTGGCATTTCTGTATGGAGTTTGCATGTTCTCCCCGTGTTCACGTGGGTTTCCTCCAGGTGCTCCGGTTTTCCTTACAGTCCAAAGACATGCGGTACAGGTGAAGTGGTTATAGTGTATATGTATGTGAAGGAGTTTATATGGGTATGTTTGTTGCTGTTAGGTAGTGGCTGGAAGGGCATCCGCTGCGTAATAACATATGCTGGACAAGTTGGTGGTTCATTCCACTGTGGCGACCTTTGATTATTAAAGGGACTAAGCCAAAAAGAAAATGAATTAATAAATTTATACAGCACACACACTCACAGACTTTGCTGAGTCTTGCTGGTTTCACACCCTGTAATGTTACGAAGCATTTCCTGGTTTAGTCTCTCTGTGTTTTTATCCTTGCTTTGTTTTATTGTTTATCCTGCCTGCCGCCTGAACTGACCGATCATTGTCTGTCTTACTACTCTGAATAAAACCTGCATGTGGATCCTCAACTCTGTTGCTAGTGGCTAACATTACAATAATGTTTCATCTTTGCATCAAAATACAAAAAATAAATAAATAAATAAAAAAAAATCTCTTATAGGCTAAACAACATTATTTTTTTTCTCTATGACATTGCCACTGCTTCAGTCTGTATCATATTACAACTCACAGATCCTCAAGTGCTTCTGTTAAGCCTGATTCACCAACAAACATGGAGGTTATTATTGAGCTTTAATGTAACTCACCTGACTCTCAGAGGTCGAGCCAGGGCCAGATCTCTATTAGACCCGTACACTTCCCAGAGTCCCTGCGCTGTCGATTCATCCTGTAAATTGAAATGAAAATAGATGTGTTGCAGAGGCTTGGCACTAACTTCACAGCAGAGCCTCAAGGTATGACATATCAAAAATCTCACTTGTGTCAATTCATCAAAGTAACGGAGCGATGACAGAATGACGGAAGGGCCAGGAGACGTGAGGGCTTTTGGAGAAAAGGAGGGATTTTTGGTTGTTACTTGGAGGTAAAGGGGTTTTGAGGAACGCAGGTGGCAAGTGATATGACTGCTTTTCAGTGCCAATTACATCTCTGTCTCGCTTTGACCCGAGTGCACAATGTCCTGATTTTAGACATCATAGTGGCTTAGAAGAAGGAGACAAACACGTAAACAAGCTTCTAAAATTGAAACTGTTGTGTCAATAATAGCACTATTTGTACTCACAGGATATTTTTAAAATTGAGTCTTAATGCAGAGCAAAGTTTATCTAAATTTGGACATGATGAGATGATCTTTAAGAGAAAACACATCAGAATCATTATTGTTTATTATTGTTTTGGGGTGAGAATATTTTTGAAGGTCTACAATGTTCAAAAAGGCTTCATTTATTAAATCAAGAACACAGAAAAATCTCTAAAATCATGAAATAACTATAGCTATTGATACGTGCCGGCTCAAGCACGCAACAAATGAAGGGAACAAAATAACCCATACGTAAATGAAATGTCTAACGTAACGTAACAAAACGTTCAAAACCAAAACAGAGCAAATTCCAAAATAAACAAAAATACTATAATGGAAGTGAAATGGAAATGATCCTCCAAAGCAGTCTCTCGAGCGTATCTTTGCAGCTCCTTAAATAAGCCGTAAGATTTGACGTACCTGCTCATAATGATTCATCTATTAAGAATAAGAAAGCAAACCCATAACGCTAAACTGTATAATTGGCTAATTCTGTTAAAGTCAGAATTATTAGCCCCCCTGTTAATTTTTTCCCCCAACTTCTGTTTAACGGAGAGCAGATTTTTTTCAACACATTTCTAAACATAATAGTTTTAATAACACACAATATAATGGTAATGCCTTACAGTTTGGTTGTATTATTTAATGTTAGCTAAAGTACACTGTAAAAAAAATTAAGTCAGTACAAAAAAAAAACAATAAACAAAAAAATCATGATCCATATTTCCAAATTATTTGTCAGTAATACAAAATGTATAGTTGGGCTAACATAAGAATATTAGTTTTCTGGAGAGGTGAACTACTCCGTTACAAAACTTTTTAAGTTGTGACAACTGAACATGTTTTGCCTGCAGAACCATAATTAGAAGTTAAGTATACTCGACATTTCTTTTTTTCACCTAAAATTGATTGGACAGTAGCAAGTATAGACAGGAAAGTGTGGGGAGCAGAGAGAGGGGAAGGATCAGCAAAGGACCTTGAGGCAGGAATCGAACTCGGGTCACCGTGAACACCAGAGTGTCATGTGTTGACACACTTACCACTACACCATCGGTAGTGGTAAAATGTGCAAAATACATTATCAGAACAAACAAACAAACATAGTTCAATTGAAAAAATAAATAAATAAAAAAACAGGAAGGCATGATTCACATGCGAAGCATTACAAAGCATTTTTTCCTGTTTGTCCTGCCATGTTTTGATCATTGTCTTGTTTACTGTTATTGTTGTTTTACCTCATGTCCTGTTTCTAATTCTGTGTCTAATAAATGTTTTGTTAATGTTTTATTTTATTAATTTTTTTTAATTGAACTATGTTTGTTTGTTCTGATAATGTATTATTTCTTAGTACCAATTTGCAATTCACTCAACTTCAGACATGTTAGGTCAGCACAACTGATGTTTTCAAAGGTTGAGTACACATTGGCGTGAATGGTGTAGTGGCTAGTGTGTCGACACACTGCACACTCGTGTTCATGGTGACCTGAGTTTAGTTGGCGTTTCTGTAGGAGTTTGAATGTTCTCCCTGCGTTCCCGTGGGTTTCCTCCGGGTGCTCCGGTTTTCCCCACAGTCCAAAGACATGCGGTACAGGTGAATTGGAAAGGCTAAATTGTCTGTAGTGAGTGAGTGTGTATGGATGTTTCCCAGAGATTGGTTGCGGCTGGAAGGGCATCTGCTGCGTAAAACATGTGCTGGATAAGTTAGCGGTTCATTCCGCTGTAGCAACTCCAGATTAATAAAGGGACTAAGCCGAAAAGAAAATGAATGAATGAATGAAAAATGTTGAGTACACAAGAAAAAACAAAAGGAAATAAGAATTTTTTTTTTGTTCACTCAACTAATCTCATGTTAACCCAACTAGATGTTTTTTGTATTACAGACAAATAATTTTAGGTCAGTGCAGCTGATGTTTTCAAAAGTTCAGTGAACAAGATAAAGTGAAAGGAAATAAGGATTATATATTTTTTGTTGTTGTACTGACTTTTTACAGTGTATTTACTAAAATAAACAAACAATAGACAATACATTTATTGGTCACACTTTAGTTTTTATTTCACAATTCACAATATTCTCAAAGCATTAACTAACATGACTAGCTTAATAAACTACCAATAATAGTTAGTAAGGTAGAAGTTGGGTTAAGGTTTTGCATAGGATTAGGGATGCACAATAAGATCATTCTTTATAACTACTAATGAACAGTTAATATCTTAATAATAGGCAGGTAATAAGCCAGTATTTAAATGCATCAATTGTGACAAACCAAAGTGTTACCCATTTATCACATTATTTATTCATCTTCATTAACGTTAGTTAATAAAATTAAAGTTGTTTAAAGTAAGTTCATGTTAATTCACAATGCATTAACTAACGTTCTCATGCTTGAATTTTGATTTAAATACTGTATTAGTAAATGTTGAACTAGGATTAATAAAGGCTGTACAAGCATTGCTCATTATTATGTTAATAAATACATTAATTAACAATAACTAATGCAACCTTATTGTATTGTAACCGATAAAATAAATCATAATAGTTTATTCACAAATGTAAAAAAAAAAAAAAAGTTCTGCTATCTTGATATAATGCTCGACATTTAATTTGCATAACAGATTATAAACAACAGACCAAACACACAAAACCAAAACAACACAGTTCTAACAGGGTTGCACATAAGCAAATAAAGACATTATTAGTCATTATGTTTTAATTGTCAGCAGTATGGTCAAGCAAGGCATTTTTTATTATCAGGTAGTTAAACTGCGAAAAAATATTGTACTGTTAAGTGTCTTAACTTGCTAGCTAATATCACATAGAATTATTGTTTAAACTACAGTGACTATTGTGAATATACTATAGCAGTCATTATCTTTAGAGTTCTGTAATTCTAAAGATATAATTATAAATTGGTACAGCGTCTTCTAATTTTAACCGCTCACACCAACACTAGCTTTGTTCAGACTGAAATAGACTTACTGGAGAGCTTCAGAGAACACAGCTCATGATGGTCTTTTATTCTACTTCAAAAGGTTCAATCAGTTCTCTTCTCTGCACTGTGAGGTGCTAACATATACACTAACCCTGCTGTTTCTTAGGAAGTGAATAAATATTTGTCTTGTGTTTTGTTTTATTCCATTTATACAGTGTCATAAGACAAACTAACAAAATATCACATGTATACGACACATACGAAAGTAGTTGCAGTGTCTACAGTATGTGTACTTAATTTGCAATTACAGTGTATTTACATAAGACAATACATTGACTTGTTAAGAAAATACAGGCTATATAATGTAACTACATGTTTTGGGGGGTAGCTTTTAGGTACAATACCATGTATTAAACAATTTATGTAATGTTTTTATGGGTACACCAATGTACTCTTCATGCAAATGTACATTGCATTGTCAAATAAATAGCCACAGCAAAAATTAAAAAATAAAATATATGAATAAAAATTACTTCACATGCACATTATAATCGTTAGTAAATGATTATCACATTGTGAAGTCATGGAATACGGTAATAGTACTAATTGTTTAATTTATGCTGCTTTATTTATAAATTACTTTGCTACTTTGTATTTTGTTAACCCTAATGTAAATTGACACTGGACAAAGGGAGTGCAGATCCAAACACAGGGTTTATTATAGAGAGATGGTCAGGCAAGCAACGGTCAACACAGGGGCAAACACATGTATACAGGGAATCCAGAGTCGTAGTCAATTAACAGGCAGATAGTCAAAAGGCAGGCAGCAGACAACTTAAAACAAACAAAAAAAGCTAGATTCAAACACGGAAGGCAAGAAAAATGCGTCGGATTAACAAGACTCAGCAACAATGTGTATGTGTGTGTTTGTGTTCTGTCTTTATAGTCCTTGTAATCAGTCTATGAGCAGCATCAGCTGTGTGAGTCTAATCAATGAAGAGCAGGTGTGTGTGCAGTGCATGACTGGACCTTGTAGTCCATATAATGGCGGATTTGTAGTTCTATGTGGTCTGTGTGTTTACCAGAAATCTGCACAGGCTGGATCGCTGGTGACTGTGACATATAGTGAGCCTTTGCTTTTTTGTGAGTATGAACTAATATTGAACAATAGCTCAGTAAAATTGAATTTTTTTTAACATGTACATAGTTCATGTTAGTTCTAACACACTGGTTCTGTTACCAATAATATTTATTGTATATATTTAAATAGTTAGTTTAAGGGTTTTTAAACAACTTCACATTATATGTTATAGAAATCAATCCATTTAATCATATGTAAAGCAATGTATTTAATTTAATTTAATTACATTTTCCCTGTACGTTTATAATCTACCTCCCAGCTACATCTTAGTTTAATTTAAGGTTAATGTCCTGCACTGTCTTGGTTTGTCACTGCTTTCCACTCAGCTGCATCCTGACATGGGTTAAGTTGCTCACAGGCACATCTGTTTCTCGGTCCAGCCGGAGCGTCCTTCATGCAGGCTCACCCACAGTGAACTCATGCTCACACCGTTGGCTGATGCTATTGATGTATGGCCACCTACAACAATGGCCTTTGATTGTGCATTGTAGGTGACAGAGAGGGCAGGAGCTCTGATACAAGCTCTGCTTTCAATGTAATGATGCCCTTTATGTGAGCATGGCATTTAAAATCAATAGCCAGCATTATGCGAATATTAGTCATATAGTCAGACCTATACATTCAAAAAATATTATATTATTTGGATGGATGACTGACTGACTGACTGACTGACTGACTGACTGACTGACTGACTGATTGATTGATTGATTGATTCATTGATTCAATCATTGATTCATTCTTACCTACATTAGTGTCACTAGTTTACATATACAAAGTTTCTGGGGTTCCATGTAGTTTACTAACAGTATGTTCAATTTAGTACGTTTATATTTTAAAGTGTGACGAATGTGGCGATCAGACACATAATTAATTTGCTCTATTGCACAAATGATACACTATCAACTTCTCCTACCCAGAAAAAAGACTGGATGGTCAGTGTGTAATATGATTTCAAAGGTATTTGCGACATGAAGGAATGCTCAGAAATGGACACACAGACATGGTCATGCTTCTATACACTCCTTGCTTAAGACTGATGCTTTTAATGTAAACTTTTATTGTCTCTTCATGTGTAATCAGGTGTTTTGCAACAAGTCTTTTACTCTTATGTATAAATATTACGGTTTAAATACTTCTGAAATCAATGTTTTACTCTACCACAGCTAAACAAGATCATATATAGTTCATGTTTGATGTCCCTGCAAAGCTAATTTGGTGGATTGAACGATTGTTTACATTTTAGGTTAATACGTGTGCAACATATTAACATTTTAAGAAACTTTCAGTTAACACCCAAATGCCTATGCAAATCACTACACTTCGGAACAAAGGCCTAAAAAAAAATGTGCCTCTGGGGAGTTAACTTCTTATTGGTCAACTTGGCTCCGGAGGGTGGGTACAAAACCACCCTTATAAAGCTGCGGTCACACTGGGCTTTGTGTGTGCGAAATTCTGTCGTACAGCACTGCGAACAGGGGCGAGATTAAACAAGATGATTAGACATTTAAAAAAAGCGAGCGATTGCTCCATGTTATAAATTTCTGTCCAGAGAGGTCCAGTTTTGATCCTCGATTGGTCTCACGCAGTCAAGTGATGCGATTTCGCAGGTTAGAGTTCACCAAGCTTGAACTTTGCACCGCAGCGAACTGCGAAACTTAACGTATGACCCTGCATTTCCGGTCTGACGCATTCGCGTGCGTATGAATGGAAGTCTATGGGAGGAAAAGCCCAGTGTGACTGCAGCTTAAAGCTGGTGACTAGGGCTGTGCCCCAAGTAAACCCAGACAAGAATGCAGGAGAACCCCAGAGAACACCCAAAGGAGAAAAAGTTGTTCCGTTCCAGCTCAGGACACCTTTTTTTTGGGTCCAGTGGACTCTGACCCAGGCAAAAATGGGTTAACTGCACAGCTCAGACAGTCCCATCTCTGATAACTTTCTATCTTTTCTTTTTGTCGAGAGTCTTCTCAAGTTTAGAGTGCCGTGAGACCAAAAGTCAACACGACTACAGTTTTTGCCACTTCAACTGAAAATCCAGGCTCCACCCCACTCCAAGCCTCATGAGGACAAAGAACTGACCACCAGCTAACCACATGCTCAACGGAGGGAGTTCTTTACATCACAACAAGAAAACAAGTAACATTTTTATATCACCACTGAACTGGTGTAAACTAAATGTAACCCTAAAGAAACCATAGAAAGGTTCAATTTATTATTTTTGGTTTGCTTGGTTTGGCCTTACAAAATCTGAGGTTTTTCCATCATTACACTCTCTCAAACTCTTTGAGACTTTCTACAATCTGTATGAATGTGTGTTTGTGTTAGTTTCTGTTAGATTAGTCAATAAAGTTTCATTTTGTATAAAGAAATGTGACTGTGCATGTTTATTACTCAAATGTCTTAAACTTCAATCTTGCTACCCTGCTTAAACATATATAGTTTTATTTTTATTTTTGATAGCAATAGCCATAATTGAAGTCAACTGTCCATTCGGACGATAGCTAGACAATTTGTTTGTTCGGATTTAAAGAGTCGATTCTTTTGAAGCCCCATTCAAATCAAAAAGCTTTTCAAAAGCTAATTCAAATCAAAAAGCTAATTCGCTACAAAAGGATTAACTGTACATTTGTTGTGATTTTTATCACAGCTTTCACAGTAACTGTCAACAGGTAAAGCTGCCACCATACAGTACATTTTTTTCTGACGCAAAAACATCTTTGGTCCTTTCACAGGCCCCAATAGACTTACTGAAATTTCTCACTTCTGGAAAGAGTGAATGTATGCACTGAAGTAGATTCTTTTATGTAAACACACACACATACAGACACGCACACACAGACACACAAACCATGCTCTTTAAAACATTTTGTGCAGCAGTTCTTATCTGCTTATTTTATAGTGGGTTTTTCTAGTTCTATATTTTCTTTAAAGGCTGCATTTAGATCTTGAATTTAGGGTTAGCTAAATTTGCCATTCATCTTTTGTGTTTAGCAAATTAATATATTCAAAGTAATTTGTATTAAAAGTATAATGCAAAAATCTATTTGAAGAAACAACCTATAAGAATGGGTATGCAGTTCAAACTGTAGTTCTGCAATCTGTATTCTGTAGTCAAAGCATCCTTCTGCAATCTTATACTAAAATGGTAATAAGGGCAGTTATAATAACCAAATATGTGCAATAGTGTTGCAGTGTGATTGTGATTGTATTGTTTTATATTGTATTGCAATATGAGCACTTAAGTGTTAAATTGAAATAAAAAGTAATTCACAGAATATTTAAAAATGAAATGATTTAATAACAATAGCTATGGTTAGAGTGGAATTAGTTACAAAATAACTGTATAAAATGATTAAACATGGAATGATGAAAACATATATTATTAATTGCACCCAGCTTAAATGTAAACTGTTGCATGAGAAAGAGAGGGACAAAGAGAGAGCTTGAACCTTTTGTCGTATCAATAAATATTAAATTATTGAATTGAATAGAATTCAATTGAATTGACTTGAAGTGAATTGAGAGAGAGAGAGAGAGAGAAAGAGAGAGAGAGAGAGAGAGAGAGAGAGAGAGAGAGAGAGAGAGAGAGAGAGAGAGAGAGGCCCAAGTAAGAGCCATATCAAGAGCCACATAAAAAAGAGGCAGAGCAGAAAAGGAAAATAGAGAAAAGAGCCAGAGAAAAAGTTACAATAGTTTTGTTTTTTGTTTTTATAGCTGTTTTATAAACATGGATAAATTAATAAAAAATATAAATATTATTTCATTTAAAAAAAAAAACTAAACTTTTTATCTGTGCAATTGTAAATCATTTAATTAGTTAATCTGAGGAAGTTATGAACCATTCCAAGCCTGACTGCAAAGACCATGTTAGAATGAGTGTGTGCAAAAATAATATGAGACCCGACTGTGAAATAAGCATTTAGCAATAATCTAACATGACCTGGATTGAACCAGAGAATAAATTGTCCCAAAGCTTATCAGCTTGACTCATGAATATGAATTACATGATGTTTGCCCTGCAGTCCAACCTAATTTACTGAAAGAAGCCAACAAATAGGTGCTAGTTACAGCGAGATTGCAGCGTCGCATGTTGTTGATGCAACTATTTCATTTTCATATTCATTTTTTTCTTGCTTTCTTAAAAGCTAAATTAAATTACTGCTGTACATATACAATTATGTACCAAAACAAGGGGAGCGTGACCAAATAGAACTTTAGAACTGGTTCTACAAAACCTTTAAAAAAGTTATGCAAACATTTCTTAATCAACGATCCCGTAGCATTCACTGATCAAGAATGACTGTCAAAATAATTAATAATAAAATATTGCCTTTGTTTGCAGAAGTGAAAGTAAAGAATTTGGTCAGAAGTTTATTGGTTGCTGGATTGGTTTGCAAAAAAAAAAAAAAAAAAAAGGCAAAAATGAGAGAGATTTATATAATAGTATTATTATTAGATTGTTCATTATTCATGTATTAAAAAATGCTTTGGCAAGTTTAAAGATTATTTGGAATTTAGATTAATAATTGTACTAGGTGACGAACCCACTACATATCTAGAAGCTCATTATATGTATAAATGCAACAAACTAAGAAGTAAAAGACTGAGCACATCTGTATTATGCTATGTTTATATAATGCGCTGACCACATTAATAGGTTCACCTTGCTAGTACCGGGTTGGACCCCCCTTTTGTCTTCAGAACTGTCTTAATCCTTTGTGGCATAGATTCAACAAAAGATTCTGGTCCATATTGACATGATAGCATCATGCAGTTGCTGTAGATTTGTTGGCTGCACATCCTTGATGCCAATGTCCTGTTTTACCACATCCCAAAGGTGCTCTATTGGATTAGGTTCTGGTGACTGTAAAGGCCATTTGAGTACAGTGAACTCATTGTCATGTTCAAGAAACCAGTCTGAGATGATTTGCGCTTTATGACATGGTGCGTTATCCTACTGGAACTAGCCATCAGAAGATGGTACACTGTGGTCATAAAGGGATGGACATGGTCAGCAACAATACTCAGATAGGCCCATCTGCCTCAAGGTTTGATGTGTTGTGCGTTCAGAGATGCTCTTTAGCATACCTCGAGTGTAACGACTGGTTATTTCAGTTACTGTAGCCTTTTCATTAGCTGGAACTAGTCTGACCATTCTCCTTTGACCTCTAATCCTAATAGATCAGCAGTTTCTGAAATACACAGACCAGCCCGTCTGGGACCAACAACCATGACACTTTTAAAGTTACTTAAATCACCTTTCTTCCCCATTCTGGTGCTCAGTTTGAACTGCAGCAGATCATCTTGATCATGTCTACATTTTATATCTAATATTTTCAGCAATATTGTTATTACTATTTTTTGCATTGACTTTTTTGCCCCCCTGCTATGTATACTTTGGCAATATCCATGTTTGTCATGTCAATAAAGTGACTTGAATTGAATAGAGAAACACATCATACAGGCACAAAAGCACAACTACATCACCTTGAAAGATGCCATCAAAACATATAAGAAAAGTAATTATGGAACAGCTGAATACTTGAGCTGTGTTAAAGATGCTAAATTAAGACACACCGTGAGCTAATACAGAGTAATAGAGAGTGCTCATCGTCTGGAGGTCAAGAGAAGCAGACACAGACAGAGAAGAAGAGGAATAAAGAGCAGAGATTGAGCACATTGTGCTCTCTAAGAATAGTAGAAACTGAGGAGTATTTCCTGCTGAACTGTGAACATTACAACAACATTAGATCCACATACTTCTCCAATATCCAGATAGTTACAACAAATTATATTTCTCTAACAAATACAGAAAAAAATGAGGTATATCCTGGGGGAGAACACAGTTTAATATCAACGGCAGCAAAACATGTATAAGCCCGTCACAAACACAAAAAGTCATCAAGTGGACAAAACTAGTCAGGAACATTATTACAAATCATCTGAATAAATTGTATATTTTATTTGAATTCATATGCATTGTTATTATATTTTTTTGTTTGTTTCATTATCTTTTTAATAACCATATTCATTTCTTTTTCTTAATTGTGTATGCATTTATCAAATGTCAAATTATTTTTATTATTCTTCTTATTATAAATAAATGTGTATTATACACTACCTGACAAAAATCTTGTCGTTAATCCCAGTTGTAAGAGCAGCAAATACTAACTTGACTTCTAGTTGATCATTAGGAAAAGTGTCAGAAGGTAGAGTTTTCAGATGAATCATCTGTTGAATCACAAATACTGCAGAAGACCTATTGGAACCTGCATGGACGGAAGACTTTCATGGAAATCAGTCATGTTTGGTGAAGAAAAAAATCATGGTTTGGGGTTACATTCAATATGGGTGTGTGCGAGAGATCTGCAAAGTAGGTGGCAACATAAACAGCCTCCTTCTCATTGTTCAACCTTAACATGAAAGTTCCTGCAAGCAAAAAAGGTCAAGGTGCTCCAGGATTGGCCAGCCCAGTCACCAGAAATGAACATTATTGAGCATGTCTGGGGAAAGATGAAGGAGGCCTTGCAGATGAATCCAAAGAATCCTGTTGAACTCTGAGAGTCTTGCAAGAACGCTTGCTTTCCCATTCCAGATGACTTTATTAATAAGTTACTTGAGAGATTGCAGAGATGTCTGGATGCAGACGTCCAATACAATGGGAGTCATACACAATATTCATTCTTTTTCCACTGCACCATGACTTTAAATTCTATACTGTACATTATTTCTGTTAAGTTACAAGACTTTTGTCTAAGCAAAGTCAGACCTTACTGTCCTAATTAAATAAAGATAAAATAAATAAAATTAAATAAAAATCAAGGCATGATCATATTGTATTGTGGTAAAATAAGCCTGGTAAAAAGTGGTAAAAGGCCACATATTAGCCACTTCTGATACCAAATTATCAACTAGAAGTCAAGTTATTGTTTGTTGTTCTTAAAACTTAGATAGGCTGCAAGACTTTTGTCAGGTAGTGTATAATCATTATACTAATTATTTAGTTGTCTATGTAATGTTTTGGCCGTAATTCACAAGCCGTGCCAATAAATCTCATTTGAAAAGAAAGAAAGAAAGAATCAAATGACACACATAGCTACTGTGTACACTTTATATAGCTTGTACATGCGTTATCCCCATAGCAACACATCTCAGCTTGAGAGAAGAAAACAATCTGACAGTGTTTTCTTTTTCCATTTTGTTTGGACACAATCTCTGAGATCTGATTTCACAGGACAAGAGAAACAAACAATCTCCTCTCGTTCACTTCACAATGAATGCAAAAAAGAAGAGAAGAGCACACAGTATAAAGCCACTGGAGTGCTTTCTGTCCTCAATGAGTAAATATTTCCTATTGTACATGTTCTGCCGTCACTGGAGAGCTATGGAACATCCCCCTATCCATGTTTAATCACGTAATGCTGTTGAATTCCTGGAAGGCAAGTGTATCTTGATAACAATTGCAGTTTCTTAGAACTGTTCTGCTTGACTTCTGTTGAAGATGCAAAGTCTGAAAAAGTCGGAAAAGCCAAAGCTTCCCACAAACATTTTATTGCTTCGTCTGTGAGGTGGCTGACCTAACAATGGAAGTATGCAAAGAAAGAAAGCTTTCCCTATCTCTAGGACTTATTCACAAGCAATACTACACTCTATTAATTAAGACAATGGCATCGCTCCAAATTGTATAAGAAGGCCCACTAAACACAACCAAAATTACAATAAACACTTTATAGCGGAAAAATCGTGCTATTCGCACGTAAATAGACGCATGAACATTTTGAGTTTACTCTCTTCATTCATGTGGCAAAAACGCTTTATTCGTGCGCTTTATTCTGCCCGCTGACTTTAGCTTAGTTGCTGAATGGATAACATGGATTTTACTGATAGAACAACTGTGTTTATGTGCTTTATGAAGGCTAAAAAACAGCGTCGATTAATTTGGAGCCATGTCAGAGTCCACTAGATCCATTCAGAGGTGCAGCTAGCTTTGTGATTTTATAAATTCCTCCAGAAACTGTACCTGGATGATGGAAGCTTTCAGCGGTGCTTCTAACTGAGCCAAGCCCAGTTTGATAAACTGTTGTCTGGTGTCAGCAGGAGGATTTCCACGGGGACACCAACAACAGGCACTACATCATAATCGTCCCTACAAGACAAAGTTCCTGATTGGTTAACGCGGAGCAAATGTCTGCTGAACTTCAGCGATTTGTGCGAAATGCGCGTTAAGCACATCAATCGTGCAAAACGCTCAACTTCGCGCCGCCTCATTCGTGCTTATAGCGCCACAGGATGTCTTTTTGCGTCTTTGCATTGAATTAACATGCAAATCACTCGCTCTTGACGCTTCTTCCGCGTCTGGTGTGAATGCAGCATAAGAACATGTTTTTAGGTATGAGCGCAGTTTGCGACTATGACGCCGTGGGGCACAAAGGGACGGGATGCGAACAGACAGAAATAGCCTATACTTACTCTGCTACTCTACTACTAAACAATGAAACAATTATTATAACTCTTTATTAATCATAAAAACTTGTTAACAAGCTTTATTATCATTGTAAACTTAAGTGAAATAAGGATTCATTTTGGAAAGTAAAGTTAAAGATATAAAAGACAACTAAAATGAAAGTACAAACAAACATACAAATAAGTAGGCATAAATAAATAAATGAATAAATAAATAAAGCAGTGTTTTAGCCTAAATATAGAGAGATGTACAGTTTTATTTTAAGGTGATAGGACGAAGACAGTCAATAAATAAGCTTTTTCATTTACGTTTTCGTTTACAGTTTTTATTTACATTTTCGTTGTTGATTATATTTTACTATCTAATTTTATGTCTCAATTACTGTACATAAATAATAAATTAATAATTAAATAGGCCTAACTAATTATTTATTTAAAGACATTACAAGCAAAACACTGAGAAACAATCTGGCACTATTTTTATAGAGACCTACTGTAATTTATAATTTGCAAAGTGGGCTATATTATTTTAATCATGTGTGTTATTCGGTAACTACTGTCGACACGTCTAACAGTCACAAAACTATGCTGATTTGAGAAGTGTACTCCAGCCATAAGTAGTGATGTAACAGATAAGCCTCCTAAGGGTAATTATAATTATACTATCTCAATATATATGTTTAAAAAGGGTTCTCTCGTATCATATCTATAAAGAATAGGAGATGTAGCTCTTGCTGCTCAGACACATGGTGTGGATGGAAATAGCAGGAAGCTGAAAGTCAGTTTTCACAACAAGCAACACATGTTGACCACATGCCGTGCAAAATGGACCATGCAAAACTGCAAATCACCAGTTTGAAAAAGACAAAGGCAATCTGAAAAGAGTAGAATCTACATGCAGAAAAAGACTGCAACTGAATCCATAATACATGTAATAAAGACCAGAAGAAACTTGAAAAAACTGAAAACCAATCCTGACACTGTATGCTGCTTTCTTACTCAAAATGTAATATTTTTGTATACTCAAACAATCAGGCATGTAGCTTTCTAACTGTAGCATGCGTTTGTTATTTAGTGTAAGCTGGTAAAGATGATGTCATGGGTTGTTGTACTGCTGTACTGCACCACTGAATAATGAATAAATAAATGCAATTCATTCAAATACAAAACAAATGGTAGTTGTTGAATAACTTAACAATTAGATCAATAGTAACAACATTGCTTAAAAATTTGCTTCGATTCTGTAAATTTGTGATAACCTGCGTGTGCTTTCAATGAAATCCATTCTATATTATATTATGTTTTTTTTTATTATTATTATTCGTTTTGCATTGATAATATCAGTTGGCTATATAATCATTTAAAAATCTTAGTTGTTAATTTAGTCATCCATTTATAGGATTCATATTTTTAATTAATTTATGTTTATTGTTAAATATATTAATAATTAATTGATTTTATTTCTTAATTTGATATATTTCTTATTACTTGTTCTGCTTTTAGTGCTTTTTCCATCGTTTAGTCTTTTTTGATGGTGTTTCATCAAATGTTCTTCTTCACTGATTTGAGATATGATGGTGTGTCTCTAATTCAAGGTTTTGTGGCCTGATGTATAATAACATTTGTTACGTTTGTGCTGTTCAGACGAAACATGAGAGTGCACTGGAACACATGCAACTAAGATTATTCAATAAACCCTGCTCATTTATAATAATTTTTTAGGGGTTTTCACCTTTATTAGATAGGACAGTGGAGAGTATTGACAGGACAGCATGGGGAGCAGACAGAGGGGAAGGATCGGCATAGGACCGCGAGGTGGGAATGGAACTCGGGTCGCCTTTTACCAGCTGATTGCTTACCTCCGTATGGATGGCTTTCCCCAACCCAGGCTCATTTTGATTACGTACCCCTTTATACATTTCTGGATAGAGCAAATGGTACGGTCCAGGAGGTATGTTATTTTGCAGTTTTTGTTTTCGCGAATCCACCAGAGGCTGCTGTGTATGCTTTTTCAGTTCTTAAATTTCTCTCGTGAGTGCCATTCGCGCCTGCTCTTATGTAAATCCACCAGAGGCTGCTGTCGACTGACTGATTTACTGACTGACCAATTGACTGATCCTCCCACCCTCCCCATTCCCTAAACCCAACCAATAGCATTTTAAAAATCACCAATTGACCCATCCACCCCTTCCTTAAACCCAACCGGCAGTTTTAAAAAACAACCCAGAAAAGCCCTCACCTGATTTTTACCATGTTTTCAGATTTTACCACATTCTCAACCTGTTATTTACTAATTTATTTTATTTTTTGGCTTCTGTTTTTGTCTTACCTGCTTTCTGGAACCATTCTTCACCAGACTTGAACCTGGTTGTCGCGGTCAAGTCCTCTCTGTGTCTCAAGTCTGCCGACGCACATGGCGAGCTACTGGACAAACTAATAACAGTGGGAAAGCTGTCCATACAGGGTGAGAATGTGGTAAAATCTGAAAACGTGGCAAAAATCAGGCGAGGGCTTTTCTTTTCTGGATTGCTTTTTATTGCTGTCAGTTGGGTTTAGGGAAGTGGGTGGGCGGGTCAATCGGTGCTTTTAAAAACACTATTGGTTGGGTTTAGGGAAAGAGGAAGGTGGGTCAGTCGATCAGCCAGTCAGTCGACAGTGGCCTCTGGTGGATTTATGCGAGAACAGCAGGTGCAAATGGCACTCGTGGGAGAAATTTGAGTTCTTAAAAAGCATACACAGCAGCCTCTGGTGGATTCACAAAAATAAAAGATGCAAAAACCTTAGCTCCTGGGACAAATTATTTATTTATTTATTTATTTGTTTTTATATATTTTTTGCTTCTCTACAATCTGACATTTAATTTATTAATAATCAATAATCTGATGTAAGTGCATAATCAAAGTCTGAAAGCAATATTCTTCAATAAACTTCATCTTTTGAAATTTGAAAGCTATTTTGAGAGAAAGCAAAAAAAAAAAAAAAGTTAATTTTTTAGTTAATGCAGGACTTGCAACCAAGAAAAATACATTCTAGCAAATCCCAATGGAGCACTGAACTTTTTGTAAACAAAAATACACAGCGAGCAATCAATTCAGTCTGATCCTCAAATAAATGCCTCTTATTAGACAGGTATTAGTAAAACAAAAAAAAAAACATACAATCGCAACAGGAGCAGTCCAACTCCCAAACAAATTAATTAAATGATTCAGTCCTTCTCTGTGAATTAAACATATCCAGCATCCATCCAAAGCACACAAAACAAACAATAATCCCTGGGTTTAGGAGCAGGGGATCTTGCGGTTTTGAAGAATAAACACCCACTGCAGAGCACATCATTGTCCAAACACCCACCTCTCCTTCCCTATCACTGCCTCCCACACTCTCCTGCCTCTCTCTGTGCTCTTTTCATTTTCCCTCAGTGCTCTCATGAGCCTCGGAGCCTTTTCTGTTCTCTGCCTTGCTGTGTCTCCTGCTCTCTCTCTCTCTCCATCTCTGCTTCATTCTCTCTAGGTAACTCTCTCAATCGTTGTCTCTCTCCCTGTATATTCTTTTGTCTTTCTCTGTCTTGTAGCAGCAGAGGAGCCTCTGTCTGGCTTGTCAGTAGTCTGTGTCTGCGGGCTGCTTTGGTGACACAAAAGTCACAACAACAGCACATCCTGTTACCAGCAGGTGACAACAGAACAGAGGAAGGTGATAGTGAGAATCTCAAACACAGAGCATAAACACAGAGTAATTTATGCACTGAAGATCACATAAGTTCACAAACACACAGACACATATATATATAGTCTATATTACAACTTTAGTTTTAAAATCACCATAGAATCAAAATGGATAATTGTTCTTCACTTTGAATTTATAGAATAGCACTGTTAATCAAAATCACTTTCTCTGACTATTCCAGTGGCATCTCTTCTCTGATGACATGTTTACTGGCGTGAAGGCGAGTTGAGCTGACACTCATATGAGATCACAGCTATAGGAAATGGCAAGGATACACTCAGTTCCATGGTGGTCAAAATCAAATCTTGTTTTCTCATTTGAGAAGTCTTGTCAGTTGGAAATATGCCATGACTGACAATAAGCCTTCAAAAAGTTTGGTTTAGATTGAATACATTACGTGACAAATGTTGAGCTATTATGCCCACACGGAATCTGTGCGCGCAGAAATCTGCAGATTTCCACAGATTTTTAGCCCATCATTGAGTCTATTTATTTACTTGTGTACATTTATATTTATTCAGTTTGTAAATTAATTTCAGTAATAATATTGACTAATATGAAAATGTATGATCTATTTACAATACAGTTTGTAAAGTAATACTTTCTGTCTTTTAGCAGATTTATTATATGCATACCTGCCAACACTCACGTTTTTTTTGCCCGGGAGTCTCCCGTATTTCAAACCCATATCCCGCCACCCTCCCGTTTTGTTATTTCTTCCGGAAAACTCCTGTAATTTCACCCCCACGCAACTCCCACCCCTCAGATTTTTGGTACAGTCTATTTCACCCCCGGATGGCCGATTCTGGTATAGTATCCGAGCGAAGCAAGTGCCTGAATTCTGGTGGAGGGTACACTTACTGTTAAGTTATTCAGACACCACACCCCCGACACCTAGACACCCACCCAGGTCTCTTAAATTTCTCCTAAATCAGAGACAAATGTTGGCAGGTATGATTACTGTATATCAGTGTTTCCCAACCCTGTTCCTGGAGGCACGCCAACAGTACATATTTTGGATGTCTCCCTTTTCCGACCCATTAACTTCAGGTGTTGGAGTCTCTTCTGATGTTATGATGAGTTGATTCAGGTGTGTTTGATTAGGGAGAGGTTGAAAATGTGTACTGTTGGTGTGCCTTCAGGAACAGGGTTGGGAAACACTGCTGTATATGATAGACTTGCTTTGTTTACCAACTATGTGGATTTAGATGGATTTTATAAGTTAAAAAGCTATTATTTTTTATGTCAAATATTTGGTTTTAGTTACCGCAGATATAGAAATAGAAATCCGCAGATTTTTTTTACAAAATGTTTCGCAGAAATAACAAAAAATGTTCGCAGATTCTGTCTGGCCCTAGCTGTTACTCTTGCACAGTAGGATACTTTTTCAAATGTACTACAGCTAACTAAAAAGCTCAAAAAAAAAAAAAAAAAACAGTATTTATTAATCACACTTTTTTTCTCTCCATTAATTTATACAAGTCATAGTTTCTATAATTTTATTAAATTTATAAAATTCCATAATTGTTATTTCAAACAGAAAACGTTAAATTGTGAAAAATTGAAAATTAATTAGGAAAGTCCAGAAAAAATATATACCTAAAAATGTATAAAATAAAATAATATAAACAATATTCCACCTTCAGACTTTATTATAACTATAAAGCAAGTAACTTTGCAGCTACTCTACATGTCAACAACCTCACTTCAGAGCAGGGGTGTCAAAGTTTCTAGAGGGCTGCAGCCCTGCACAGTTTAGTTCCAACCCTGCTTCAATAGACTTATGCCTGAAGGTTTAAAACAAGCCTGAAGGACTCAATTAGTTCGATCAGGTGTTTTTAATTAGGGTTAAAGCTAAACTGTGCAGAGCTGCGGCCCTACAGGAACTGAGTTTGACATCAGTGCTTTAGAGTATCATTAAAGTAGACTATGGCTGTTTCTCTTCAGTGCTCTTGTGTCCTTGTGTTCTCGTTTAACGTCATCATCAACTGCCAAAGTTCAGTTTCAAAACTCAAGACCGCAAAAGTTCCCGGATGTGTTCATGGTATCGAGAATGCATCGGTGCAGACTTGAGTATTAACTCGCTCTAGAAGCCCCAGAAGTCATTGCGACTGAATAAAGGAGGTGGGAAGCACAGCATTTTTGTGTATAGATTTACTATTAAAGTTCAGATATAACTTATTTATCCCAGGAGTTTCCTAAATGAGACAGTAAAAGTAAACATGACGATGAAAATCTTATATAATTTTCCAATACAAACACATGAAGGTCATGTGACCATCAAGAACACAGCATCTCATTTCTCAGAGGACACGTTCTTCACAAAAAAGCAAGTCCATTCTCTGCGTTCTTGATATTGAGAAACAGCCAATGTCTGGGATTTCAATGATAAAACACTTTAAAAATGCAGCAGTAAAAATCCATAACAGATTTAACAGTAAGTTTAGTTAATATATACACTGAATTAACATAAATAAATACTCTGCATGACACTTTACTTTTTATGATTTTTTTGTTAACACTACTAGAGTTCTTTTTATTTTATTTTATTTATTTATTTACTCTTGAGCTATGCACATTTTGATTTTATGTTGATAAATGATTTCATTTAATTACTTTAATTTTAAGTGTGTGTTGCCATGATGGTACTTAGTAGCTGTGTGAATGACAATGCGCACCTTCTATGTATTAGTATGCTTCTCCTTTGACTGTGGGAAAGGTTGTTTGTGATGAGCTTTGGTTCAACACATGACTTTCTCATCACCACCTGCTTATGGTTGTGCTTTTGTCTGTGTAACAAAGTTAAGTTGTGCAGATGTTAGTACTTCAAAATATTGAAAAAAAAAGAAGGTAATTTATCATGAAATTTAGAAATGTTACGGATTTGCTTATTACAGTGTAGGTTCAGGGTTTATTTATAATAATTTAGTACTATAAGGGCAAGTAAAAAAAATCTGATAGATTAATCTTTCATAGTAGATTTCACCTACTTTTTTATAAACCTATTACTTATGATTGACAAATCAAATCAAGACATTCTTTAAATAAGCATGCATTTTCATTTTGAATTCTCATTGTGAGACTCATTGAACTAATTATTCACTTTTAATTTGGGATTGTGTGCCCATTCAGAGTTTCTAAATAGGTGCTGACTATAGTAAACTGAAATAATTAGCTCTGTGCGACTGAAACGTCCTTGACAGATTTGTGTGCTGTGAGGCCAGGATGAGCCGCATTATGGACAGACACCTGTGTCTCCACTGGATATGCAGCTGCAATAGAAACAACAACACTACAGCCCACCTGTCATCTCTAACAGAAAGAGACAAACAAAGTATGTTCTAGTGACTGAGAGAGAGAGAGAGAAAGAGAGAGAGAGAGAGAGAGAGAGAGGAGGGAGGATGTATGGTGAGGCCATTTCTTTATCTTTCATATCAAAAGCAGGCAGTGGCTGCACTAATTATGTTGATTCATGTGGTGTGCTCTCATAACGCTCCTGTTGACAGCAAACATGCAAATGCTCCCCCTTGTTTCAGACATCAGACCTTATTGATGGAAACCCCCTGGTGGATTTGTCCACTTATGAAAGCTGCAGGGAGAAGCTCCCACATGCTCCACTTGTCTTTACTGCTAGGGGAAAAGTGCAATATGATGCTTGATTTTTAATGCTTTTTTCCAAGACCACATGTTGAACTTTATTTATAATAATAAAATCCTAAATGATAAAAACATTCATTAATGTACTTGCAAAATAGGGAAAAAAAGTCAAATAGATTACAACTGTTAGAAATTGAGAATAAAATTGCAAAATCATTAATAAAAATACCCTAGGCCCTAAGCTATTTTAGTAAATGGCAATAATTATGAGTAAATTTCTAAAAACATCAGAACTTGAAACATTTTGTCACTGAAAACCATGTCCTCTGGTATGACATTATATGCAAATTTTAAATCTCCAACTTTACATAAAACTTTACTTAGTTGAAGACTCTTATTCAAGATAATGTGACTGAATCCCTATATGAAGCCTATGATTTTCACAGTATGTTTGACAAAATTTTTGTTTTATTTCGGCTACAACAAAAGCACTTTTTAAAATTAAAAAAAAAAACATTTTAAAGGTCAAAATTATTAGCCCGGGCGACGCAGTGGCACAGTAGGTAGTGCTGTCACCTCACAGCAAGAAGGTCGCTGGTTCGAGCCAGTTGGCGTTTTAGTTGGCGTTTCTGTGTGGAGTTTGCATGTTCTCCCTGCGTTCGCGTGAGTTTCCTCCGAGTGCTCCGCTTTGTTTACATGACATGTAGAACCAAAGAACATAGGTTTAGGATTTTTCCAGATTTTTATTTGTATGTTTTTTATTTCATAGCAGGTGGTGGAATACGCACCATTAAGTCATTTTTGCCAACTACCAGTTAAACACCAGAAAAAGTCAGACATATGGGATATTTTTCACCAGACTTTTTAATTGTTCAATAACATTTTGTAAGTAATGCTTCTTTAAATGTGTTTTATAACTTGTAAAATTACATATATGAACTGATTGTCAATGTATTGTTCTCAGTATAAATGTTTCTAGAGCAGATTAGACCTTTGCTAATACATGTGGAGCTTGGCCACAGTTATAAAGCTTAGTAAAGTTTGTTTTAAGTTAGAATTTTAAATATCATGATATGTGTATAAAAATACTACATTTCTAGTTCCCTGGCTAATCTACTACAGGTATTTTTATAGAGATTTAAATGGATCACTTATGTAAATACAGTAGAAGATAATTTGGAAAAATATTAAAAGTAATTCATTGAAATGTACTTTTCTCATTTTAAAGGTTGTTACCAGAGAGCAGACTGACTTATTAAAGGTGAGATTTTACCAGTATTTCCATTAATAAATGTAAAGTAGTCAAATATTTAAGAACACATATTTACCCAAATGTGATTTTCTCATTCTATAGGTTGCAGCACATTCCCAGAGGCCAGATTGACTTGCAACAGGAGATTGTTTGATTGTTATTAAAGATCTCTTTTTTGTATGTTTACAGAAGACTAATAATCATGAAAAATATTTAAATATTATTTAAATATAAAATTACTGAAATTATTTTAAAATGTAAAAATATTTTAAAATAAAAAATATTAACAAAAATTCATATAAATGCAATTTTTTTATTCTAAAGGTTACAGCACATTTCCAGAGAAAGACTGACTTACTACAGGTGAGATTTTACTAAATATATCCTGTCATATGCATACTGTAAACAAATATTTAGGCAACAGCAGATAAATATTTTTTTAAAATTTCAGTAAATTTATTTCAAAGATTTGGTGATTACTCTGACTGGTACACTATTTATTAAATATATGTTGGATTTACTTTTTCTTTTCTTAGAAAGTAGCAGTTTAGGGCATTTGGTGTTAATACATTGTGGAGATGCAGGTTTTTATAACCAACCAATGAATTGTCATAATACACTAAAAGCTGAAGCACTGCTTAGTAAAGACTTTGTAAAGACAAAAAATGCCTTTTAAACATAATTACTTTATATTGCACGTACATTGTGTGTCATTTTTTCAATTGGGAGTAAAGACCTTTAATAAAATATGTAATGTATTTCGTTGTTCTGTTTCTAATTGAGAAAATCTGCTAGATTTAGTTTATTGAACTTGAAAGTGTAAGTTAATGTATTTAAACTAAACTTGGCAAGTTCTGCTAACTTGATAATGTAAGTTTACTGATTAAAACTAAACTTTTCAAGTCCAGTTAACTTGAAATAAATAGTTGGGTCAAATTGTCTAAACATTTTTAGTTGAAAAAAACTTGGAGAATTAAGTCAATACAACTTAACTGAGTCAATGCAAAAAAAAAATTCACTAAGTTAAGTTGAGTGAACATATCATTTTCAGTGTAGATGGTGTAGTGCAAGAATTATTTTGTAATAAGAGTTCGATCATTGTTTTGCTTTGATAAGAAATTTGATCTATAAGTATATCTCTCGATTCGAGAATTCTCAGAATAGCATTTTAATATTGTTGAAAACCCCACACTATAAAACCCAACAGTCAACTTTATCACATGAAATGAGTGTAGTTAACTCAAAATTGACAGAAAGTTAGTTCTACTCATTTGAAAAGAGTTTGAACTCAGCGTTGAAGATAATGAGCCAATTAAATACCTCATTACTTAAATGGTGTAAGTTCACAGTACTCATATACCTTAGTTTTTTTTAACTCAAATGGTTTGCAGCAATCAGTTTCCTCAAACGGTTTGAGTTGCCTTAACTTATTGGGTTTTACAGTACTCAGTGGGTTTGAGTTCTCTTCATTTATTGGGTTTTATTATGCTCAAATTGCTTCATTTACTCAAATAGATTAAGTTCACAGTACTCATTAGGATTAGCGTTGCAGAGGAAAGGAAACCGCTAGGCTCTAGTTCTAATTTTGTTTAGCAAACAATCCTGGGTGTCGGTCAGGACACAACAAATGAGGAGACTTGAGCTTCTTTCCAAAGTGTACTGATATTAGTCTGGAAATAACATAGCATAAAAAACATTAGGATACTTAAGTACAGTTGTATAGGCAAATATACACAAAATAATCAGTTGCTGCCCACTTAGGAATTGTAAAGCATACAGGGTTTTCCTAAATAATAATTAAAGCTCTAAATAAGCTCTAAATAATTTAAAACACACAAATAAAGATGATACATTGATACATAATATGTATAATACTGAATCCAGGTGTGTTAACAATCAAATAATTTGCCAAACATTAACACAAAGCCAGTAATGTGGATTAATCCATATTAGTATAGAAGATTTAAAATATTTATAGGGGCTGATGAAGCATTTTACTCTTTCTAAATAGCTTAACTATCGCACATGAAGCGTTGCATGTCTCGGCATGCCTATACGGATGTAAATAAATAATACACTTCAACATGGTTAAAAACTTAAAAAAATAAAGAGAAACTTACTTTATGGTCATGTACTACACTTGGAAAACTCAAAACACCAAACGGACAGCAAGAGTGACAGGATTAAACTTTAGCTGCACGGCCGCCGGTTTCTGACTTAATAATAAAAGCAGCAGAAAGCGAAACAATAATTACAATGCCTCCTAATGGATGTATCGGGAAATGCAGTCACAGCTTCAGAATAAAAGTCTTTTAATAAAAGTCTGGCTTTCCTTGGAGCCTTTTCTACAATTAGTTTTTGAACTTAAATGGTTTGTTGCGATCGGTTTCCTCAAATGGTTTGAGTTACGTTAACTTTTTGGGTTTTACAGTGTAGGCTTACATAGGTGCGTTATCAGTCACTTTTGATGAAATATTGACATAACTGTCTTTTTTTAATGCATGTTGTCTGATTTGTATTGTTTTGTCCAGTGGTGTCTGTAATAAAGAGTATTACACATGGACAACTGTAATTGTTATATTATTATTATTATTATTATAATTATTATTATTACTTTTTTTCAGTCAAGTATAAAATGCATGCTAATTGTTGGTAAACAAACCAGATGAATGCAGAAAACATTTCAAGGATATTTTCCTGGAACAGAAAGAGGCTCTTGTGCTCTTCTCCCTGTTGCTACGGCAGCACCAAGTGCTCTCCACTCCCTCTTCGTGCCTAACGACTTGTGCGCCCAATTTGAGAGACAGTTTACGCAAACTACCTCCACCCTGCTTCCTCGAGGGGAAATGCCAAACAACACTTTACTAAAAGGTGCTAATTTTGCCCATGTCACGCACAGCAGGGGGCAAGTCAGTGTCCTCGCTTGGACTCAAGGGTATGCATTTATAACTGCGTATACCATTTAAAAGCTCCTTGTATATTCGCTTAGAACCAGCATGAGGCTTGTCACCTACATTCATTGGCTGTCAACAGGAAGTGGAGTGACACTAGTAACTGTGCCTTCAGCTCTTGGTTTAAGAAGCCTTGTCATACATGTCATGCTAACAACACCCTAGAAGAGATTTAATGGTGTTCCAGATTTTATAACCTCTCTGGGAGTTCACATTGTACCTCTCTGTCACCTCTGGCCTCAATAATGTACATGTGTCGCTCACTCAGTCTACATCATAGTGCTGACATGTTAGTGCATGGCCACGGTTCACACAGTGTGGTGAAAAGCATGAAATGAAGCCCATCCTGTCAGGAGGAGAGATCCTGTCATCCAATCACTGCAGGTGTAAACATCCTCCAGCCTCATGTCAGGTAATTTTGTTTACCTCCACCTAAAACATCCACCAACACCACATGTTAGACTTCAGTAGCTTTGCTGTGAATTTCAGCTATATTTTTATTAAATTTAAAATAAGGCTTTGATGAAAAATATTAACCATGATTTGTTTTCTCTTTTTATATCAAACATACTTATTCATTCTCAGTCCCAATATAAATCAGGGGTCACCACAGTGGAATGAACCGACAACTTATCCAGCACAGGTTTTAATGCAGTGGATGCCCTTCCAGCCACAACCCAACACTGGGAAACACCTATACACTCTTGCACACACTCACATACACTACGGCTCGAACCAGCTACCTTCTCTCTGTGAGGCGATTGTGCTACCCACTGCGCCACCATGCTGCCTCAAACATACTTAATAGTAAAGTAAAATTAAAAAGAAATAAATTCTGTAAAGTTTATAATAATAATAATAATAATAATAATAATAATAATAATAATAATATTAATATTAATAAACTGACAGTTGTGGTTGCCAGAATTTAGTTGTTTAATAGAACTTGTACTGTAATTAATGTACAGTAAATCATTGTAAGGGTCCATCTATTAGTCCTATGATGGAACTGACAGTATGATTGAAGGTTAAATCCGTTTAAGCCATTTTAGCACATGAGAAAATAAATATTTTTATTTGTTAAAATTTATTTTAATTTGTTTCCAGCTCTGAATTTAATCTGACTCTAATTTATAATAATTAAAATTGAGATTCATCAAATTCAAGCTGATTACCTTATAGGTTGTAATTTGGTCTAATTTAGATTGATTAACCTAAGAAATCCTTATTTTCAGCTAATGGTTCATCGTTTACCCGGAGTCAGTATGCTGGCCAGTTACATCTGCTCACGGACACATCCTCACCAGTTCTGGTTCTTAGATAGAGAAGGTAAAGTCCAGTGCAAAGAGGGGGGTTCAGGATGCATGATTGGCACAACCTGAACAACTGGTTTAATAGCTGATCTTCTTCTCAGATTAGAAAGTTTATTGCTTTAGTGCCTGACCAGTCTCGTGGTCATGTGGAGTTCCATAACAGTTTTCAGGGTTTAATATTATTGAGAGGTATAGCCATCCTTACACCATTATATTTAATTAATTTGCCATGTTAATACACCAATGTTTTTATATATTAAAATCTGCATTGTACCTTTGGAACACACAGAATGAAACACCATTAAAAGCATGCGTTGATGAGAAAGTGACATGATAAGCTCATCACAAACAGCTTTTCCACAAGCTTAAAAACAGCAAACGCTACACACGTGTATTTACTGTAAATAGCTAATGTATTTATGCCTATCATCTTAAAAGGAGGTGTGTTGAGCACGTTGTTGACATGTTGCTACACTCAAAAATGACTTTTGCTGCTAGTTCAAACTACTTATTTAAATTATTTGAAGCAGCACAATTCTTAAAGTTTTTTGTAGGACAACAATTTTTGTGTTCAATCCACTTCAATTTGTAAAAATCATTTAGTTAACCTAATTGATTTGGGTTGGGATTACATAAAGGTATTGTGTGTAACCCTGTATTTTTTACAGTGCATTTTGAGGTGTTTGAAATAAATCCAGCAAATAAACCCAACCACATTATTATTGTTATTATTTTATTTGTAACATTTTTGTGATTTTGCAATTTTGCTCTTGCTCATTCAGTTTTTGGATTACAAAGTCTGCTATGTAAATAGAGACACGATTGCAACTTGCTCTTAAAGGGAGACAAGACTCTGTTTGGTTTAATGCACCTTATTCCCAAAACACACCCATAACTCATTAAGAGAATAAGGATAATGTTTTTAGACTACAGTGTGTGCAGGGTGCACTAGCCATGTTCCAATCTATAAAACAGCAAAAGTGGATTCGGACATGTCCTAAGTGTGCTCTGTGCTTTAAATCACGTGCTTAGATCATTAAAATAGAGTCCTTGATATCAACAATATATGTAACATAAATTGCTAATATGCATAACTGATAAGAAAAAAGAAAAACAAACTGAAAAGAACCAAAAAAACAAACTAAACATAATATGTGAGTCCAAACAAAATGTGATACCAAAAAAAATATATATATACTCTATAACTTGCTATTAACCAGGTAACAGATATTTTCAATAGATTTTCTATTTATTTATTTATTTATTTATTCCGTTTTTTTTATTATTATTTTTTAGAGTTTTTTTACAATTTAAATCACTGTCATTTTACAGTCTTTTGCTTCAAATAGTTTTTGGGAAATTATTTAAATTAAGAATAACTGCTTTGAATTATATGCAAAGTGGTGTGATTCAAAAGCCTCATTGACTGCAAAGGCTATGCTTGGAAGTATACACAGCACATTTTCTTTTTTTTTAGTAGATGGTGTCAGCTTAACCTGTAGATGCCTGTGTCTAAGAAAACCACTATAGATGTATGTGACCTTCCTCATAAAGACTCTGGTGGCCACTTTATGACAAAAACAAAATACACTCAATCAATAAAGAGCGAGCAAGAGAAGATTGTCAAGTGAGTTCAGACTGGTAAACCCAGCTCTCTCAAGGTGATGCCTTGCAAGGTAAAAAAAATACTATAATAATATTTTCATGTAAATATACAGCACATATAATGAAATGGTCTACATTATTTAATTAAAAAATAATAATTCCAGTCTTAGGAAGTATACAATCATCAGAATGGTTGCATTTAGCAGACAAAACCAGGAAAGTTAAGCTGCTTCGACCCTGCATCTGATGCTCCGTCTGCCTGTGAACTGCTTGGAGTCATGTCTAAAGGTTAGACCTATCAGTCTAAGATCTCATTGAACTTCTGCAGCTGAAAATAAGATTGTAGGGTAGACCAGACCACATGAGGATTGCAGTATAGCAAACCAGTTAAGACTAGAGCTGTTGGATACTAGAGCTGTTGGGTAAGAGAGTCGGCTGGATACACATGGGATGAACGTTCCTCTGGGAGACAGATGTGATAGATGTGTGAAAAACAAAATAAAAGAAAAACAAAAAAACTTTCAGTCACAGTCCTTTCAAACATGCACCAGTTGTCAAAAAGATGCTGTGAGAAAAAAAAACAACACTATAAAAACAAAAGCGCAGCAACAATGGGAGTCAAATGCTACTGTATAAAGTTGTGTGTGTGTATGCTTATGTGTGTGATAGTGAAACACAATTAATTGGTTTGATTATTAATACACTAATATTGTACTGTTCATTCATATTTCTTTCACATTTTCATCTTTTTTAGTTTTAGTCAGACGCAATAAAGATCTTATTTTCAACAAGAAAACAAATGATAAAAATAATCGGACACA
The DNA here is from genome assembly GCF_903798145.1 of Danio aesculapii. Taxonomy (NCBI): domain Eukaryota; kingdom Metazoa; phylum Chordata; class Actinopteri; order Cypriniformes; family Danionidae; genus Danio; species Danio aesculapii. The sequence goes on along the minus strand of NC_079441.1, from coordinate 44,216,297 downwards.
TCAAATACTATATTTTTAAAAGTATTTATTCATATTAATATGGCTGAGTTGTTTGCACTGTGGCCTCATAGCAAGAAGGTCGCTGGTTCGAGTCCGGGCTGGGTGAGTTGGTTTTTCCATGTGGAGTTTGCATGTTCTCGATGTGTTGGTGTGGGTTTCCTCCGGGTGCCCCGGTTTTCTCCACAGTCCAAAGACATGCGCTATAGGTGAATTGAATAAACTAAATTGGCCGTAGTGTACAGTACGTGTGTGATTGAGTTTGTATGGGTGTTTCCCAGTACTGGGTTGCAGCTGGAAGGGCATGCGCTGTGTAATACATATGTTGGAATTGTTGGCAATTCATTGCACTCTGGCGACCCCTAATTAATAAAGGGACTAAGCTGAAAGAAAATGAAT